>NC_041222.1:38588917-38589903 GCF_002837175.3 Physeter macrocephalus | reverse complement strand
GTCTGTATAGCTTTGCTTTCACCATTTGTCCTAGGGTTCTGACCGTCCCGTTTTTTTGTTTGTTTTTGCTTTTTAAAATTTTTCTTCTTAATAATTATTTTTTATTTTAATAACTTTATATTATTTTATCCTACTTTATTTTATCCTCTTTCTTCCTATCTCCCTTCCTTCCTTTTATTCTGAGCCGTGTGGATTAAAGGTGCTTGGTGCTCCAGCCAGGCATCAGGCCTGTGTCTCTGAGGTGGGAGAACCAACGTCAGGACACTGGTCCACAAGAGATCTCCCAGCTCCACGTAATATCAGACAGCAAAAATCTCCCAGAGATCTCCGTCTCAACACCAAGACCCAGCTTCACTCAATGACCAGCAAACTACAGTGCTGGACACCCTATGCCAAACAACTAGCAAGACAGGAACACAGCCGCATCCATTAGCAGAGAGGCTGCCTAAAATCATAATAAGGCTACAGACACCCCAAAACACACCAACAGACGTGGACCTGCACACCAGAAAAACAAGATCCAGCCTCATCCACCAGAACACAGGCATTAGTGCCCTCAACCAGGAAACATACTCAACCCACTGAACCAACCTTAGCCACTGGGGACAGACACCAAAAACAACGGGAACTACGAACCTGCAGCCTGTGAAAAGGAGAACCCAAATGCAGTAAGATAAGCAACATGAAAAGCCAGAAAAACACACAGCAGATGAAGGAGCAAGGTAAAAACCCACCAGACCTAACAAATGAAGAGGAAATAGGCAGTCTACCTGAAAAAGAATTCAGAATGATAGTAAAGATGATCCAAAATCTTGGAAACAGAATAGAGAAAATGCAAGAAACATTTAACAAGGACCTAGAAGAACTAAAGAGGAAGCAAGCAACGATGAGCAACACAATAAATGAAATTAAAAATACTCTAGATGGGATCAATAGCAGAATAACTGAGGCAGAAGAACGGATAAGGGACCTGGAAGATAAAATAG
>NC_041222.1:38588084-38588746 GCF_002837175.3 Physeter macrocephalus | reverse complement strand
TCCCAGACAAAGAAGAGAAAAAGAAAGGGACTGAGAAAATATTTGAAGAGATTATAGTTGAAAACTTCCCTAATATGGGAAATGAAATAGTTAATCAAGTCCAGGAAGAACAGAGAGTCCCATACAGGACAAATCCAAGGAGAAACACGCCAAGACACGTATTAATCAAACTAACAAAAATTAAATACAAAGAAAACATATTAAAAGCAGCAAGGGAAAAACAACAAATAACACACAAGGGAATCCCCATAAGGTTAACACCTGATCTTTCAGAGACACAAGAGAAGAAAAAGACCCACAAAAACAAACCCAAAACAATTAAGAAAATGGTATTAGGAACATACATATGATAATTACCTTAAATGTGAATGGATTAAATGCTCCAACAAAAGACACAGACTGGCTGAATGTATACAAAAACAAGAACCGTATATATGCTGTCTACAAGAGACCCACTCCAGACCTAGGGACACATACAGACTGATAGTGAGGGGATGGAAAAAGATATTCCATGCAAATGGAAATCAGAAGAAAGCTGGAGGAGCAATTCTCATATCAGACAAAATAGACTTTAAAATAAAGACTATTATAAGAGACAAAGAAGGACACTACATAATGATCAAGGGATTGATCCATGAAGAAGATATAACAATTGTAAACAT
>NC_041222.1:38525851-38587541 GCF_002837175.3 Physeter macrocephalus | reverse complement strand
AAAGCAGTTCTAAGAGGGAAGTTTATAGCAATACAATCCTACCTTAAGAAACAGGAAACATCTCGAATAAAAAACCTAACCTTGCACCTAAAGCAATTAGAGAAAGAAGAGCAAAAAACCCCAAATTTAGCAGAAGGAAAGAAATCATAAAGATCAGATCAGAAATAAATGAAAAAGAAATGAAGGAAACAATAGCAAAGATCAATAAAACTAAGAACTGGTTCTTTGAGAAGATAAACAAAATTGATAAACCTTTAGTCAGACTCGTCAAGAAAAATAGGGAGAAGACTCAAATCAATAGAATTAGAAATGAAAAAGGAGAAGTAACAACTGACATTGCAGAAATACAAAAGATTATGAGAGATTACTACAAGCAACTGTATGCCAATAAAATGGACAACCTGGAAGAAATGGACAAATTCTTAGAAATGCACAACGTACTGAGAGTGAACCAGGAAGAAACAGAAAATATGAACAGACCCATCACAAGCACTGAAATTGAAACTGTGATGACAAATCTTCCAAGAAACAATAGCCCAGGACCTGATGGCTTCACAGGTGAATTCTATCAAACATTTAGAGAAGAGCTAACACCTATCCTTCTCAAACTCTTCCAAAAGATAGCAGAGGGAGGAACACTCCCAAACTTATTCTATGAGGCCACCATCACCCTGATACCAAAACCAGACAAAGACGTCACAAAGAAAGAAAACTACAGGCCAATATCACTGATGAACATAGATGCAAAAATCCACCACAAAATACTAGCAAACAGGATCCAACGGCACATTAAAAGGATCATACACCATGATCAAGTGGGGTTTATCCCAGGAATGCAAGGATTCTTCAATATACGCAAATCAATCAACGTGATACACCATATCAACAAACTGAAGGAGAAAAACCATATGATCATCTCAATAGATGCAGAGAAAGCTTTTGACAAAATTCAACACCCATATATGATAAAAACCCTGCAGAAAGTAGGCATAGAGGGAACTTTCCTCAACATAATAAAGGCCATATATGACAAACCCACAGCCAGCATTGTTCTCAATGGTGAAAAACTGAAACCATTTCCACTAAGATCAGGAACAAGACAAGGTTGCCCACTCTCACCACTCTTATTCAACATAGTTTTGGAAGTTCTAGCCACAGCAAACAGAGAAAAAAAAGAAATAAAAGGAATCCAAATAGGAAAAGAAGAAGTAAAGCTGTCACTATTTGCAGATGACATGATATTATACATAGAGAATCCTAAGGATGCTACCAGAAAACTACTAGAGCTAATCAATGAATTTGGCAAAGTAGCAGGATACAAAATTAATGCACAGAAATCTCTGGCATTCTTATACACTAATGATGAAAAATCTGAGAGTGAAATTAAGAAAACACTCCCATTTACCATTGCAACAAGACCCCGAATAGCCAAAGCAATCCTGAGAACGAAAAATGGAGCTGGAGGAATCGGGCTCCCTGACTTCAGACTATGCTACAAAGCTACAGTAATCAAGACAGCATGGTACTGGCACAAAAACAGAAATATAGAACAATGGAACAGGATAGAAAGCCCAGAGATAAACCCACACACATATGGTCACCTTATCTTTGATAAAGGAGGGAAGGATATACAGTGGAGAAAAGACAGCCTCTTCAATAAGTGGTGCTGGGAAAACTGGACAGCTACATGTAAAAGTATGAAATTAGAACAATCCCTAACACCACACACAAGAATAAACTCAAAATGGGTTAAAGACCTAAATGTAAGGCCAGACACTATCAAACTCTTAGAGGAAAACATAGGCAGAACACTCTATGGCATAAATCACAGCAGGATCCTGTTGGACCCATCTCCTAGAGAAATGCAAATAAAAACAAAAAAAAACAAATGGGACCTAATGAAACTTAAAAGCTTTTGAAGCAACTGACAAAGGATTAATCTCCAAAATTTATAAGCAACTCATGCAGCTCAATAACAAAAAAACAAACAACACAATCCAAAAATGGGCAGAAGACCTAAATAGACATTTCTCCAAAGAAGATATACAGATTACCAACAAACTTTAATTTTTGATTGTAGTAATTTGACCCTTCTGTTTTCACTTGGTTCGTCTATGTAATAGTTTATGAATATTGTTGATTGTTTCAAAGAGCCAAACTTTGGTTTTGTTGATTCTCTCTACAGAAATAAAATTAAGAAACACTTAGCTAGACTGAGAACAAAGGAGAGAGAGAAGATGCAAATAAATAAAATCAGAAGAAAAAATAAAATCAGAAAAGAGAGAAATAAAATCAGAAGTGATGCTACAGAAACTATTTGTCTGTCTTTATGCCAGCATTGTTTTGATTACTGTAGTTTTATAATATATTTTGAAATCAGAAAATATTATGCCTCCAGCTTTGTTCTTTCTCAGGATTGATTTGGCCAACCATGGCCTTTTGTGGTTCCATAAAAATTGTAGAATTTTTTTCCTATTTCTGTAAAAAAAATGCAATTATGTTGTTGATGGGGATTGCATTAAATCTATAGATCACTTAGGGTAGTATGGATATTGTAATAATATTAAGTCCTCTAATCCATGGATAGGGGATATCTTTCTATGTGTTTGTGTCTTCTTTCATTTCTTTTACAATGTTTTGCAGTTTTCAGTGTAGAAGTCTTTCAGTTAACTAGTTAAGCTTATTCATAAGTACTTTTTTCTTTTTGGTGCTGTTGTAAATGGGATTGATGACCTATTTGTTCTTCAGATGGTTCACTCTTAGTGTATAGAAACACAACAGACTTTTACATGTTGATTTTGAATCCTGCACCTTGTTGCTATAATTTTTATTAGATTCCAGAGTTCCAAAAAAGTTGATCTTGTCAATTTGTGCCTTCTTAATAGTTGCTTCAGTGAGGAAATGCTTCTTGGAGAACTCTACTCTACCATTTCCGTGACATCATCCTTCCTAAACCATAAATTTTGGTGTCATACTTTAATTTTTATCCAATTCAAAATATTTTAAAATTTTCCTTATATTCTTTGACCCATGGTTTATTTAGAATTGTGTTACTTACATTTCAAATACTTACTATTTTTCCAGATATTTTTCTATGACTGGTTCTTAGGTTAATAAATATTCTATATGAGCCATGTTAAAAACATTTATTGAGACTTGTTTTATGGCCCTGCCTATGGTTTATCTCAATGACTGTTTCCTATGCACTCATGTATTCTTCTGTTGTTGGGCATTGTGTTCAATAAATGCCAATTAGGTCAAGTAGGTTGAATGGATTTTTAGGCTTATTTACTTACAGTTTTTCTGTTTGTTCCATTAATTATTAGATGAGTGTTGAATGCTCCAAGTATAATTGTGGATTTGTCTAATTCATTTTCCTTATGTTTTTGCTTCATGTATTCTGAAGCTCTCTAATCAGATGCATACAACTTTAGGATTTCCATGTTTTCTTTATAAATTGATTCTTTTATCATTATGAATTGTCCTTCTTTCTCTCTGGTAATTATATTTGTTATCTTTATAATGTCAACTACCACTATATATTCAATTCAGCTTTTTATGATTAGTGTTTGCTTGGTATGACCTTTTCCATACTTTTACTTTAATATAATCTATACTATCATCTGTATCCTTATATTTAAAGGTTATTTCTTACCAACATATTTGGATCTTTTAAATAGGATGTTAAATAGTTAATTTTTAATGTAATTATTGAAATGTTTGAGTTTAAGCCTACTGTCTTGGTAGTTGTTCTCTATTTTTCCCATCTGCTCCTTCTTTCCTTTTTAACTGCCTATCTTTGGCTTAGTTGAGTAATTTCTAGGTTGCTATTTTATTTCTATCATTGACCATGGCACAGGCAGCAAGATACTCAAAGATAATTTTGACTCTTTCTAAGATTGTTTTTAAACTTGTTCAGGGAAGTTGTACAGTAACCTTTATTTTATGATAAAATATCACTTTTCAATGTTTTAAATAGTTGGATACATTTTTTCCAATTTTCTACTTATTTGTGGCAGGATTGTAAGGTTAGTCCCTTTCAGTCTATCAAGGTTTGTTAGTTTTCTAGGGCTGTTATAACAAAATACCACAAACCAAGTGTTTTAAATAACAGAAATTTATTGTCTCACAGTTCTGGAGGCTAGAAGACTGAACTCAAGGTATTGACTGGGCCATGCTGCCTTAGAAGGCACTAGAGAAGAATCTGTTCCAGGTCTCTCTCCTAGTCTCTGGTAGTTCCTTGTTTGGGCAGCCTAACTCCAATCATCATATGGTATTCTCTCTCGGCACATGGCTGTATCCAAATTTTCTCTTTTTATAAGGGCATCAGTCATATTGGATTAGGGGCCCATCCTACTCAAGTATGACCTCATATTAACTAGTTACATCTGCAAAAACCCTATTGGCAAATAAGGTCACATTCTGGGTTACTGGGGTTTAGTACTACAACATATGAACATTGGGGGATGCAACCACAAGGACAGAAGCAGAATCCCCCACATGAGTTACTTATGACATCAATCAGAAGTTCTGTCATTCATAAGTTAAGAAACATTAGATAGACTGCTATTGCATATAACATAACTTCAATTTTGGATTAGCCACTATATAAAAGTTACTGTCAAACAGAAAATACTGGGGTGCAATCACTAGCTCTGACAAGGTACGTCCTTAAATATGCAACTGTTTCTAATTACTATTGAGTGGTTGTAAATTTTTGTTATAGGTTATTTTGATTTTGCGTTTTGCTTCATTTCCTTATTGCACTTTTATTATCATATATTCTATTATGATAAAGATGGTCAAGAAACTTATTTAATCTAAGTTTTACACAGGATTTACACAGTGTCCAGGATTAGCTAAATAAATTTGTGGGTTTTTTTCCTTTTTTTTTTTTTGTGGCACGCTGGCCTCTCACCCTTGTGGCTTCTCCCGTTGCGGAGCACAGGCTCCGGACACACAGGCTCAGTGGCCATGGCTCACGGGCCTAGCTGCTCTGCGGCATGTGGGATTTTCCCAGACTGGGGCATGAACCCGTGTCCCCTGCATCAGCAGGCGGACTCTCAACCACTGCACCACCAGGGAAGCCCTTTTTTTCCATTTTTATACATAAATTATTCTTGGTAAGCAGTTCCAAACTTTATATATTTAAAAAATATCAATTAAAATTTCTACTTAAAAAATAACTTAATTAGTATAAGTGTGAAGCTCTGTAGACTCTAAAGCATTTTCTGCCTTTGAAAGAAACATCTTATCTCTCTGTCACGTTTTAAATTTTTTTGTTGATGTGAAGATTTTCTAGAAATATATCATTGTATACTATTTGATTGCATTTATTTATAAAATGTCTTTATTGATTTTCTTATAATTTTTAATATTTTCTAGTTATGAGTAATATAAAGTGATCAGACTTATAATGACCTTTAATAATAAAGCACTATTACAGATGAGCATTCTTCTATTTTTTATTTTCATCTGTCTGATTGAGTTGAGATGTTTAACAAAGATATGTTAAATTTTTTTCTTGTATGCTTTTATAATTTCATTAATTTTTATAGTATAATTTGAGTACACTCTGTTAGATTCATGGGTCCACCTTTTAAAATGATTATCCATTTTATCCTAATATGATTTTAGCCTTTATTCCTAAAAATTATTTCTTACTAAATTTTATTTTTGTCTTATATTAGCATTACTTCAATTGATTTCTGGTATGTACTTTTTAATCTTCGTATTTAAAAATGTTCTGTGTGGGCTTCCCTGGTGGCCCAGTGGTTGAGAGTCCGCCTGCCGATGCAGGGGACATGGGTTCGTGCCCCAGTCCGGGAAGATCCCACATGCCGTGGAGCGGCTGGGCCTGTGAGCCATGGCCGCTGAGCCTGCGTGTCTGGAGCTTGTGCTCTGCAACGGGAGAGGCCACAACAGTGAGAGGCCTGCGTACAGCAAAAAAAAAAAAAGTTCTGTGCCGTTTTCCTTTAGGTGTGTCTCTTGTAAGGAGTGTACAGTGACATCTTGTTTAGTTCTTCTTTAAGCCTATGGTGTCATGGTTTTTCATAATTGATGAGTTTAATATGTTTATATTAATTTTGATAAACAATATAATTATCCTTGCTTTATGTCATATTTGGATTTTTAAATATTATCCAAGTTTTCCTTCCTTTTTCTTCTTGCTTTCTATTGAATTAACATTTTTTATGTTTGTTTTATTTTCAAATTCTGATTACTTGTTTATGTATGTGTTTTAAAATATTTTTTATTAGTAATGCATATTTTGTTTGTTCAGGATCTCACACTTCCTTTCTCCCCGTACAAGGTTATTAGCATGCTTTCAATGTATAATGAACAATTCTACCTCTACCTCCATGAATCTCCATGAAGGTTATTTTCATCTAGAGTTTTATTCCATCTTTAAAAAATAGTAAACATTTTTTAGAGTTAACATTTTTTTTTCAGTATTTAATCTGTTTCTGTGCTGATCAAGGTCATTTTTAACCCACTCCTTCTGAATTCATGTTTCTTTTTGTTAAGGTATATCCTTTAGTGTTTTTAAATAGGATCTATAAAAGCTAAAAGCTAAATTATTATTCTTCGTATGTCTCAAAATATGTTTAATTTATTTTTCAAACTTGAATGTACTTTAGGTGACCAGAAATTTCTAGGTTGATTGTACCTTTATCAGCATTTTAAAGATATAAAAGAAAAATTATTTTTTAAAAAGGATATAAAATAAGAGGGATATCTATGGTGGAACAGATAGAAAAAAATTGCAAAATGATAGATAAAATTGTAATGTTTCAGTAATTTCATAAAATGTAAATGGGTTAAATACTTCAATTAAAAGACTAAATGTTTTAGATTGCATAAATACACACATATACACACACACAATGATATCCTGCTTGCAAGGATACATAATATGTTCGTCTATTCAGAAATGGAGTTTTGTAAAATTGAGTATCTAATCTACAAACCTAGAAGTGGCAGTTCTAGCCAGTACAAGTCATGAAAGAGAAATAAAAGACAAAACAATTAGACAAAATAGGTAAAATTTGTATAGAAAAATAATCTAAAAGAATGTACAAAATATTAGAATCAATAAGTGAATTAATAAAGGTCATAGGATATGAGTTAAAAATTAAGAAAAAATCAGTTCGAATTCCAATGAACTTCTAACAAATAGAGATTTATTTTTTTTGGCTGCGCTGGGTCTTCATTGCTGCACGTGAGCTTTCTCTAGTTGCGGCGAGTGGGAGTTACTATTCATTGCGGTGCACGGCCTTCTCACTGCAGTGGCTTCTCTTTGTTGTGGAGCATGGGCTCTAGGTGCACGGGCTTCAGTAGTTGTGGCATGTGGGCTTCAGTAGTTGTGGCATGTGGGCTTCAGTAGTTGTAGCATGTGGGCTTCAGTAGTTGTGGCACGTGGGCTCAGTAGTTGTGGCATGCAGACTCTAGAGCTCAGGCTCAGTAGTTGTGGCGCATGGGCTTAGTTGCTCCGAGGCATGTGGGATCTTCCTGGATCAGGGCTCGAACCCATGTCCCCTGCATTGGCAGGTGGATTCTAAACCACTGCACCACCAGGAAAGTCCCACAAATAAATATTTAAAACATTACTTTTTATGATAGCAAACAAAAATTAGGAATTAATCTTTCAAAAGACCTTCAAAGTCTCTACACAGAAAACTATAAAACATTACTGAGAGGAATTTAAGGCCTAAATAAATGGAATGTTAATATACCATGTCCATAGATTTGAAAAATCTGTCTTGTATAATTTTTAATTTCCCTTAAATTGATTTATTGATTCAATGCAATTCTAGTTTAAATTCCAGCAATTGCGTGTGTGTGTGTGTGTGTGTGTGTGTGTGTGTGTGTGTGTAAATTTATAGGCCGATTTTTAAATTTATATGGAAATGCAAAGGACCAGGAATAGCCTGGGAAATCTTGAAGAACAAAGTTAGAGAGAGAGAAAGAGAGAAAGAGAGAATATACTGGGTCTCGATTTATTACAAAAAGATCATTGCAATGATCAAAGAAAACAAGGAAAGGTCAGGTTTAAAGAAATAGTGTTAGGTGAGTCGAATATCCATATGGAACAAAGGGCATAAAAGTCAATTCTAGGGCTTCCCAGGTGGCGCAGTGGTTGCGCGTCCGCCTGCCGATGCAGGGGAACCGGGTTCACGCCCCGGTCTGGGAGGATCCCACATGCCGCGGAGCGGCTGGGCCCGTAAGCCATGGCCGCTGAGCCTGCGCGTCCGGAGCCTGTGCTCCGCAACGGGAGAGGCCACAACAGAGGAAAGCCCGCATACCACAAAAAAAAAAAAAAAAAAAAAAAAAAAAAAAGTCAATTCTAGACTGATATAGACTAAATATGAAAGATATAATAATACATTTTTAGAAGATAAAATAGAGTATCTTTATGATCTTGGGGAAGATGGTAAAGATTTCTTGAATAGGACACAAACGTTGAGCATAAAATAAGAGATTGATAAATTGTACTCTATTAATTAAAAATAAGAAAATTTTTGCCCACCAAATGGCAAGAATAAAATCATGAAAGTTTGTATTTATATACCATTAAGTAGTTGCATGTAAAAGGTATATGGAACTTCTATGAATCAATAAGAGACAGATAAGTAACTCAAAAACAATTTAAAGATTTGAACAAAAATATCCCAGAGAGAATGACCATTGGCCAATAAGCACATGAAAAGATGCACAACATCATTCATGATCATGGAAGTGCAAGTTAAAACATATTGTGATAGCATTACATGAAAATATGCTCAACATCACTAATTATCAGAGAAATGCAGATCAAAACTACAATGAGGTATCACCTCACACTGGTTAGAATGGCCATGATGAAAAAATCTACAAACAACAAATGCTAGAGAGGGTGTGGAGAAAAGGGAACCCTCCTACACTGCTGGTGGGAATGTAAATTGGTACAACAATTATGGAGAACAGTAAGGAGGTTCCTTAAAAAACTAAAAATAGAACTACCATATGATCCAGCAATCCCACTCCTGGGCACATACCAGGACAAAACTATAATTCAAAAAGATACATGCAGTCCAATGTTCATAGCAGCACTACGTATTTACAATAGCCAAGACATGGAAGCAACCTAAATGTCCATTGACAGATGAATGGATAAAGAAGGTGTGGTACTTATATACAATGGAATATTATGCAGCCATAAAGAAGAATGAAATAATGCCATTTGCAGTAACATGGATAGACCCCAGAGATTGTCATACTGAGTGAAGTAAGTCAGACAGAGAAAGACAAATATCATATGATATCTCTTATATGTGGAATCTAAAAAAATGATACAAATGAACTTACAAAACAGAAACAGAGTCACAGATGTATTAAAGAAACTTATGGTTACCAGGGGGAAAAAGCGGGGGAGGGATAAATTGGGAGATTGGGATTGACATATACACATCACTGTATATAAAATAGATAACTAATAAGGACCTACTGTATAGCATGAGGAACTCAAACTCTGTAATGGCCTATATGGGAAAAGAATCTTAAAAAGACTGGATGTATGTCTATGTATAACTGATTCATTTTGCTGTACAGCAGAAACTAACACAACATTGTAAATCAACTACACTCTAATAGAAATTAAAGAAAAAAAACCATATTGTGATAGCATTAACACCCATAAGCTAGACCAAAAAATGAAAATGTTGATTAATAAAATGTATTTAATAGACATTATCACTCAAGCAGATAGCATACACTTTTTTTTTTTTTTTTTTTTTTTTGTGGTATGCGGGCCTCCCTCTGTTGCGGCCTCTCCCGTTGCGGAGCACAGGCTCCGGAAGCGCAGGCTCAGCGGCCATGGCCCACGGGCCCAGCCGCTCTGCGGCATGTGGGATCCTCCCAGACCGGGGCGCGAACCCGGTTCCCCTGCATCGGCAGGCGGACGCGCAACCACTGCGCCACCAGGGAAGCCCTAGCATACACTTTTAATATGTAAATAAATGGTGGTTTATAAAATTTAATAGCATTTCTATATTCTTATCATTTTCCAATGAAATAGAAATAAATAACTACCCTGACTAAAATATTAACTACTTAGAAAGTTAAGAAACACAGCAGGAAAAGCGTTGTATCTAAGATAACAATAATAACAACAATAATAAATACTTTATGCCTACTAACTCACTTACACTAACCATAACGCCAGAGGTAGATATAATTATTCCCTGGAAACTGAGGCAACAGGTATATTTAGTCACCTGCCTGATGCTTTCTCCTTGTTCTCCAGAATCTGATGGCTGCTCTGGAGTTAACACAGCAGATCAGTTCACCTTGATCTCAGGCCTCTACACCCTCATTCAGATAGGTTCATTCTGATTATGCTAATAGCATCATCAAATGCTGCAGTGTGTAGTCATCTTTTGTATTTACTTTGCCTCTATTCTGTTGTCTATTAGTTCTAACCTATTATTTGGCATTTTCTCAAATATTCTATTCCAAGGCTTTTCCCCTTTTCTTCTTTATGGAACTGATAAGGTTTTGTTGTTGCTGTTTTCCTTGGAGGGGTAGGTATATTTTCTGTAATTCTGGAAGACTTTTGGTGGAAGGTTAGAGATATGAATATGCTCACTCTTTCATCCTGCATCCTGAGGTGGAAACCCCTAAAAGGACTTTAAGCAGAGATGCATAGGGTACTAATGACCAACAAGACTATTTAAGATTTTTTTTTTCTTGAAGCCGGAGTCAAAGCACCCATTTTTAACTATGTAACTGGGAAAATGGTTGTGTGTATAACTTACAGATTTTCTTTTCAATTATAGACTAAGACAAAAAATTCCACATTTTTTGTGTGTGTGTGTCTCTCCAGTCTCTACCTCATCAAAGCAGGTTTAAAAACAACTTATCAGGGGCTTCCCTGGTGGCGCAGTGGTTGCGCGTCCGCCTGCCGATGCAGGGGAACCGGGTTCGCGCCCCGGTCTGGGAGGATCCCACATGCCGCGGAGCGGCTGGGCCCGTGAGCCATGGCCGCTGAGCCTGCGCGTCCGGAGCCTGTGCCCCGCAACGGGAGAGGCCACAACAGAGGGAGGCCCGCATACCACAAAAAAAAAAAAAAAAACCCACTTATCAGACACTTATGTTTATACTTGATAAATGCGATATCCTTTATGAGACCTCAGGTGTGAAAACACCTACATAGGACAAAATAGCCAATAACTAGTTTTTAAGAAAGGCCACTTCAAAGGCTGAAAAACAGCTTATTTCAACTTCTGACTTTTTTTTTTTTTTAGTGTAACATCTATTCCTTTAATCTTATAGATTCATCTTCTTTAGTTCATGGTTCATTCCTCATTTAATTAATAGAATTTTGGTGTCCTCCAGATATTCTTGGGATTCTTTAAAATAATAGGATCATGGCAAAATTAAAGTACCATGGCATGTACTTATTGCTGGTAAATTTAGAGGATGCTGATATAATATTTACTATAATGTAAAGAAGAGAAACTAAAATTTGGGGGATTAGGTAATAAGGGTTTTGAAGAGAACTGATGTTTATTGAGTGCCTGCTATTAATACTAATTTTTAACCTTTTTCGAGAAATAACGAGTTAGGTACTGTGCTAAGCATGTAACATTTATTAGCTCATTTGTTTTTCACAATAATCCAAAAATGAGTTTTCTCATTTCAGAGGTGATGATACCAAGGCTCACAAAATGAGGAGTTGAAGGGCGCAAAAAAGATTTAGTCATTAATCATATGAGGATGAGAGGGCAAATTTTTCACACAGATAAAAATGGCAAAATCAGGCAAAATATCATGTCTCTCCATTTTTTGCTTTTCTCCACAACTTGTTTTTCTTACAATGCCAAAGTCAGAATACTAATTACGTAAGCTTATTCCCCTGGTCTTACCATTTTGATAATAATTCTGGAAAAATGCAAACTGCAGATCAAATATGCAACTTTGTTAAGATATTAGCTAATGTAAAATTGGAATAAGTGATTCCTGATCTCAGGGGACTGTATTTGACCACATATGTTCATGATCCAGTTTTAGAAACTTGGCCAATTCAAATTAAAACTTTCCATTTTGCTAATCACCCTCCAGAAATGACTGCCCAAGAGATGCGAGAACATATGTTGGTAACTGATTCAGCCTTATCTTGCTTCAGCTGCATTTTATTATAAACAAAATAATTTATGTGTGAATTACAATGATCCCACCTACTACTTTCAGAACAGTTTCCCTTCCACTAAATATAAGGAACTTAATCACTTACTTTAACAAAATTACATGTCACTGGAACAGAGCTAATCTCACTTTGTAAACTCACTTGTCAGATAGTTCTCAGGTTTAATGTGTATTGTGCAATCAAATAAACTAATTTAAAATTTAAAATGCACTTCTGCTTATTTTTAATTTTCTTTATGTTAATAATATTGGATTTCCTTATGGCTGATGTACCACAGGCAGTATAGAAATTACTTGTTTTATGAATATGTAACACAGGAATACCTCTTCTTCAATAATATAGCCTCTTTTTAATACAAGAAGTAAGGAATTAAATTTGTAGAAAACTTTCTTTTGAAATATGTAGACGTTTTAGACAGATGTTTTATACTGATTTTAAGCATCTTAATATTTGAAGGAAGCTTAAGAGAATAATGTTTCTTTTGAGATATGAATCATGATATATTCTCCCATTTTTGAATAGACTTACCAAGTATCTAAAAGGTCAGATGAGCAGTCCAAAGTCATACAAGAAGGGTGAGTCACAGAAGGGAGATAAGAATGCAGGTTTTTCTGTTTTCTGGTATATATTTTTGTTATTTAAAGAAAATCTGATAAAGTGTAGTCCTAGTTATCTGCAACTAATATGTTTATTTAAGATTAAATCAAAGGGAGGTGGTAACTCTGGCCATTTCCATATCGTTCTTACCCAGTGGTATATAGTATACCACTATATATATATAATATATATATGATTATGAGGATGAATTGCTGAACATTGGACGATTGATATGAAGGAATATCAGATTTTTAAATACTGAACATTTGGCAAAACTGAAAAAGACATCATTTCTGTATGCCAGATGAAACTTACTGGCTTCTCATATATATCAAAATATTGTTCTAGGAACAAAAATTATCTTAACCAAAAATTAGAACTATAACTCCATGTGTCTTTAAAGCACATGTAAAGTTTTTATATAACATTCTTCAATAAATTCTATTTTAAATTCTCTATTCTAGGCATTTTCACAGCCATTTGGTCCTTACAACATCTCTTTGAATAGATAGGAAAATATTACCATCATTTTAAAATTTGATTTTATTTATTTAATTTTATTTTACCATTTCCATTTTAATAGTTAAAAGAAAAATCAAGGATAATTAATTTAAAATATTTCCCCAAAGTCACATGAATTGGAAGTGATAGATTTGGAACATTTCCCAGGTCTTAATTCACATTATGGTTATAATCCACCATCTTCTTATGCTAATACTCTTGTCATACAATGTCCTACTTGCAAGTCAGCTGCCCTTGCCTAAAATTTGCTACCTCTGGCAGTGAAATAGATGGAAATTAACTTGCCTCCAAAAGTAGTGAAGCTGGAAATTACTATCAGTGAGTTTTCAAAACTATTGTCACTCCAAATAGTGAACCATTTGACTTCAAGCAGACATAATTTCCAAATAATAGTTGGGAATGGTTTAAACTCAAGCTGTTAATGTTTTAAAAAGAATAAATAAGAATACAGTAAGTAATTAGAGAAATACATAATAAATTGTGATACGGTGAACTTAATATTATTTAAGAAAGAATTGGTAAATACTATTTTAAATTCATAATCTTGGTGAAGAAAATGGTGGTTTTAAAGGCTGTTTGAAAACCTGTGAAGAGTTCCGACTTAGGCGGTGTTGCTTGAAATAGCATAGCTATTTGATATAATTTTAGAAGACAGTTATTTTTCTAGGATGTAGTCTTCTCATATTTTATCATGGTAAAAATGTCAATTTGTGTTTAAATAAGAATTTTGAAATTTCATTCATATATAGTGTCACTCCAAAATTCTAAGTAGTTCTTCTAATTGTTTTAAACTTTTGCTTTAGTGTTTTGGAAGTTAAGAGATTATGGAGAGGCTAGAGCAATTTTATTTTAAAAATAAATCATCACTCTGGCATCTAGGTGATTTATACACTGGCTTACAGTTTTTCACTGCAATATTAATAAAGACTCAGTGTTTTTTATTTTTCAGGAAGCTTTATTAAATTAAATTAAAATAATTTAAAATTTATTTAAATTGAAGGAAATGAAAAGTATTACTGTAATCTCACTCAGTGCCTTAGAATCCACTCTTCAAAATGTAAACTGAATGTCTGGATATATAAATGTTTTCATCCTACTTGTTTATTTTCAAAAAGTAAAGAATGATTGTGTGGAATTTTTAAAATGCCATTGAATGAGTGAAGGTAGTCTTTTCATTCACAAAACGTTAGTTTTTCACAACTTTGGACACTGTATGAACTCTCTTAATTTAATATTAGACCCTGGAAATCTATTATGCCTCTACTTTGCCAGTTCTGTCCAAAACAGCACAGGTGGCCATTCAACAAGAGGCTGTCACTATCTGTTAGTGACATACAATTCTTATTCCCTATTTTCCAATCCATGTTATTATGAACTGAATTCCCCCCACCCTCAAATTCATATGTTGAAGCCCAAAACCCAATGTGACTATAATTCAAGATAAGGTCTTCAAGGAAGTAATTAAGGTTAAATGAGGTCATATGGAGCTTTAATCCAATAGGACTGGTGTCCCTATAAGAAGAGACATGAGTGAACTCACCCATCTCTTCCTTTAAGCACAGAGGAAAGGCCATGTGAGGACACAGCAAGAAGCAAATTGGGAAGAGAGACCTCATCAGAAACCAGTCCTGAAGATGCCTTGATCTTGCACCTGTACTCTCTAGAAATATGAGAAGATATACTTCTGTTGTTTAAGCCACCACCTCTGTGATATTTTATAATGGCAGCCTGAGCAGACATTTATACCCACTTTTTCCTAACTTTTGTAACCTGTATACCAAGTCTTTTATTTTTCTCTTTATGCTATCCTTCTCAGAAGTGCTACTTCTTGCTGCATGGTAATGTCTTTATCATTCTACCTCCCACTGAGAAATAATATCCAAACTAATAAAATTAGAAATGACTCTAATTTCTAGGAAGTATTCTGGAAAATAAAGAACAGAATAACTATCCATTAAAAAAATAGACTTATGCAATCTCTATCAAAATACCATGGTATTTTTTTTTGCAGAAATAGAAATATCTATCCCCAAATTCAATGGAATCTCAAGGGACCTCAAATGACTAACAAATCTTGAAGAAAGAAGAACAAAGTTGAAATGTTCATACTTCCTGATTTCAAAACTTATTACAAAGCTATAGTAATCAAACCAGTATGGCACTGGAGTAAAGATACACATATAGATCAATGGAATAGAATAGAGAGCCCAGAAATACATTCTCCTTTATAAGGTCAAATGATCTTTGATAAAAGTGCCAAGACCATTCAATGGGAAATGAAAGTCTTTTCAACAAATAGTGTTAGGGAAACTGAATATTCCCATACAAAAGAATAAAGTTGGACACTTACCTTACATCATATACAAAAATTAACTCAAAATGGTTCAAAGGCCTAAATGTAAGAGCTAAAATTATAAACTTTTAGAAGAAAACATAGGGGAAAAACTTCATGATGTTGGAAATTGAAATGGCTTCTTTGATATGACACCAAAAACATAGGCAACAACAGTTAAAATAGATAAATTAGATTACATCAATGTAAAAATTTTTGTGCCTCAAAGGATGCAGTCAGTGGAGTGAAAAGGTAACCTACAGAATGAAAGAAAATATTTTCATATCACTTATCTGATAAGGAGTCAATATCTGGAATACAGAAAGAAATCCTACAACTCAACAACAAAACAATCCAATTAAAAAATGGGCAAAGGACTTGATTAGATATTTCTGCAAAGAGAAGATACACATGGCCTACCAGTGCATAAAGAGATGCTCAACATTAGGAAAATGCAAATCAAAACCACAAAGAGATACCACCTCACGCCCATTAGGATGTCTACTATTAAAAACCAAATATAACAAGTGTCGTCAAGGATGTGGAGAAAAGGGAACCCTTGTGCACTGTTGGTGGGAATGAAAAATGGTGCAGCTGCTATGAAAAGTATATGGAGTTTCTTCAAAAGATTAAAAATATAACTACCATATGATCCAGCAATTCCACCTATTATGGACTAAGTTGTGTTTCTCCAAATTAATATGTTGAATTCCTAACCTCCAGGACCTTAGAATGTGATTATATTTGGATATAGGGTCTTTCAAGTGGCAATTAAATTAAAATCAGTTTGACCCTAATCTAGTATGACTGGTGTTTTTAACAAAGAGGAAATGAGGACACCTATCTACTCAGAGGAGAGATCATGTGAAGGCACAGGGAGAAGATGGCCATCTACAAGCCAAGGAGAACAGCCTCAGAAAAAAGCAATCTCTATGGTTTGAATTTTTGTGTCATTCCAATATTCACCTGTTAGAATCCTAATGCCTAGTGTGATGGTGTTAGGAGCAGGGGCCTTTGGGAGATAAATAGGTTGACAGTAGAATCCTATGAACGGGATTAGTGATCTGATAAAAGAGACCTCACAGAGCTCCCCAGCTTCTTTCCTCATGTGAGAACATGATGAAAAGTCTGCAACTTGGAAGAGGGCCCTCAGGTGACCATGCTGGTACCCTGAGCTCAGACTTCCCACCTCCAGAACTATGAAAAATAAATTTTTGTTGTTTTTAGGCTACCGGGTCTATGGTATTTTGTTATAGCATCCTGAAGGGACTAAGACACCAACCCTATAGCAATGTCCACAATAGCCAAAGAGTGGAAGCAACCCATGTGTCCCTCGACAGATGAATGGATAAGTAAAAATGGAATATTATTCAGCCTTTAAAAACTCAGGAAATTCTGACACATAATACAACACGGATGAACCCTGAGAAGACTATGCTAAGTGAAATAAGCTAGTCACAAAAAGACAAATACTGTATGATTCCACTTATATGAGGTACCTAAAGTGATCAAATAAAAGACAGAAAGTAGACAGGTGGTTGATAGGGGCTGGATGAAGGCAGGAATGGTGAGTTGCTCAATGGGAACAGAATTTCAGTTTTGCAAGTTGAGAAGCGTTCTGGAGATTGATTGTACAACAATGTGAATATATTTAACACTATGGAACTATATACTTAAAAATGGTTAAGATGATAAATTTTATGTTATGTGTGTTTTACCACAATTTAAAAAATAGGTTTCTGCAATGTGATGATCCTGTTTAGATGTTAGTGGTTGCTATTGTTTTGAACATCAATATGAGTATTTTTTTTAGCTGTAGTATGATTACAGATATATAGAAATTGGAGTTGCCAGATAAAGCATAAGATGCCCAGTTAAATTTGAATGCAAATTTTAAAAAAATGAATACTCATTATAATAAGTGTGTCCCAAATATTGCACGGCACATCCTTATATTAAAAATAATATTTGTTGTTTCTCTGAAATTTAAATTTAATTGGGCACTCTGTATTTTTATTTGCTAAATCTGGCAACTCTAATAAAAATATGCATTTTCATGATACTTTGCCGTAGAAGAGTGCATGCTATTCTGTATAAAATAAATGTGGTATCTTATATTTGAGTACGTGGAATCGTAAAGTGAGGGACTATCTGAGATGTCAAATTACCAGGACCAGTGATATTTTGAGAGCTATAGGTGGCCCTGGTAAAGGTGTTCCTTCCGTAAATAGCAATTCTAACCTCTAGTTTTTACTCTAGTTTCCTCACTCTCTTGTGGCATTTGAAATATTTCTACATTTAAACTTATCTGACCTCTTTTTGAAATATAATTTTTTTATTAGGGGTAACACCTTAAAAGTATTTGTTGAGATGTACAGTAATTGATTTACACTCATGCACATACATTTATTTCTGTGACCAAATAAATCTATTAAATGTTGACTCAAATCAGTTAAATTTTGGAAAATTCTGCATTAATTGATTCTTAATCATTATCATCTTAACTCAGACATATGCTGAATAGTCATATACGAATAAGGGACAGCAGAAAGTACATGTAATTTGTAATCAGAAAGTCTTTGTATCCTGGCTTTGCTATTTTTTGGTTTGGTGATCTTGGACCAGTCATATAGTCTCTTTTGTAACATTGATATAATAATAATACTTACTTCTCAGAATGATTGTGAAAATTTTAAATGAGGGTAAAATTATATATCAACCTACCTTTTGATACGAAAACATGTAGGAAGCTATTAGGACATGAGGAATTTGAGAGGAGTAAATGAGAATGGGCTTGACCAGAGTCCAAAGTGCTGCCATTGGCAAGTGGGAAGAATTAGAGACTGGGTACTCAGGAAGCAAAGAAGAGAAATAGACACTGAAAGGTATAAATGCATTAAAGTAGTAATGAAAGCAAATCACGGACCTTCTATGTATTTCTTGATCTTTCTCACTTTGGACAAAACAAGTAAACAGAGAAATAGAATCAACTGTTTAGAGTAAAAGAGTTAAGTAGAAGAGAGATTTGGGGTTATATCCCTCTTCTAATTTTATAGATTACTATACTGAATATACTCTGGAACAAAAGGGAGAAAAAGGAAATACTATATATTGAACAACTAATAGAAGCCAGATATTTTATTAAATTTTTAACACACACTTATTCAATACTTGTTATCTCTTTTTTACGGATGAGAAAATTTAGATGTAATGCAGTTAAGGAGCCTAAGATCACACAGCTCATTAAGTAGCACAACATAGATCCAAACCCAGACTATCTAAATATCTAAATTCAAAGGTTTAATGTATGACACATACAGCCTTCCTAAATGTTCTTTCTTCCTGCTTTACCCATAGAATTAGTAGGTGTACACATTGTATATGAGTCAAAGCATCAAAAATCTCATTTGTACCTAGTCTTGGGAGACACAGTGTATCTCACACACACACACACACACACACACACACACACACACACACACAAATATTGGGTTGGCCAAAAAGTTCATTTGGGTTTTTCCATAACATGTACAACCCCGAATGAACTTTTTGGCCAATCCAATATACCAAATGTATATGTTTATATAATATACACATATGCATAATGATATATGTCCTCATATATGTATATATGTGACAAAAATAATTAAAATGCTTGCAAAAATGAATGATTTTATGGTTGACAAGGGCTGAAATACTGGCATGGTAGAAATACTGTTTGTTTACTATACACATCAAATTCAGAAGAATTGTACTCATATGGCAAGGAGATAGAATTTATGAATCCCATCTTCACACTTACCAACTTGCATTAGTACATTAGAGGACAAGCAACCTTAAGTAAACAAATACTTTTTGAAAAAACAGTTTTAAACACTGTGTTTTTGGATGCTATATTATATTGAATACCTTATCAAAATAATGAAGTTAATACAACTGTACAGATGCATTCAATGAGAAAAAGTATGGGCTATCTATTTAATAAGCAGTGCCGAAACAGCAATGTATCAACCTGGAAAAAATTTAAAACAGATCTCTGTCTCACACTATTTACAAAAATTAACACTAGTTGAATATAAACGCCAAATCTTTTCTTACAATACTGCAAGAAAATCTAGATAGATAATGTATAATATTAGAAACCTAGAGTATCTAGAAACTCAGAGTTTTGCTAAATAAAATTTAAGCCATTTGTAGGGCAAAAACAAAATAACATGCAAGATCAATAGACACATGATATATCTGAAAAAAATGGCAATGCAACTAGCAGGCAACGAGTTTCAGCAACACACAGAGTTTTTACAAATTGACAAGAAAAAAGACAAAACATACAATATAAAAATGGACAGAAGATATGAATACACAATGTACCAAAAGCAAATCCAAATGACTAATACACTTGGGAAAAAGGAAATTCACTAATTACCAGGGAAATAGAAATCAATATAACAACGATTTAACCCGAGAACATTTTAAAATGCTCTAAAACCTAATACTGGTATGGATATGCGGTATAAGGTACTGTCTTAGATTGCTCATTGAACTGTAATGTGATTTACCTTTTTAGCCTTGTTCCAGAAGTCTCTATATTGATATGTAATATGAGAATCTGATAATATCTACTAAAATTTTTAAAAAGCTATTCCTTTCCTAGAAAGCTATTCTGTAGAGGCAAAAAAACAAGCAAACGAACAAACAAAAAACAATTTGTAAGAGCTTATACATAAAGATATATATGGCAGAATTGCTCAGGGTAATGAAAAACAAAAGTAAAAGCAGTATGAAAAACCCAACTCTGAATATGTGTGTATGAGTATGTATATTAATATATATGATCTATTAAGATTATTAAAATGTGGAGAAAAATACACATGGACATACACTAAGTTGTTAATCAGGATTGTCTAAAGGGAAGGGGTTGGGATGGGCTCCCGCAATTAGGAAAAAGAAAGTGATGGATGAGAGAAACGTGTCCATGCTAAAACATTACAAGAAATAATCCCACTTACAAGAAAGAAAAAAAAAGCATAAATTAAAATATGCCCCTTGTTACAGCAGTGGAAATTAAAAGATGACTGTTGTTTTGTTTTGTTTCAACCTATTTTGGATCAAGTAGAAAGATTATATATCAGTATTTAGAGAATTTCTATTTATGACAAGAAAACTAAAAATCAAATTAATAAAACCACATCATAAACTAAGTTTTTAAAAATACACAGCTGCATGTAGAAGCAATAAACTAGATTTTTAAGCTTATTCAAAATAAGCCCAACTATACTGAATAAAATAAATGAAATAATGATTTTGGAAATTAAGTAAGCCATTCATATTTTCTCATAGTGGAGCTTTTACATTATTTGAAATGGGATGAAAGCCAGGAAACTTGTTTCTAGCCAATAATTAGCTAATTGAAAGTGAAAAACCTAGGAATCTGTTCATTTAAATTAGGCTGGGGTAAGTCTTAAAAAAAAACTAGAAATTTTGAGTAAACTGTTGAGTAAAATTTTAAGTTAAACTGTCTTCTTTTTTGGTAGTTTGCTTGACTTCACTTTAAACTGCTAGAAGCTGATCCTTTTTATGTTCATATTTAAGGACGTGCTGAAGGTCATATCAGTCAAAGCCAACCCCATCTGGCATCCTACCAAGATAATCTGTGAAGAGGTCAGAGGTGGAAATGAAACAGAGAAGAGGCAGATTTTACCAGTCCAGTTCAAGGAATTTCTCACTCTCCTCATAGAGGACCTCTTTTCAATGGAAAGGGAAAGGGCTGCACTATGAAGACAATGGAATTCCCTCCATTTTATGTAGATTTATTTTTTCATGAGATAAAAGTAACAAAGCGTTTGTATTCTTTATACAGAATATAATGTTTTATTGAAAGTAAATTATTTATTTGGGGTTTACTAGTGCTCAGCTGAACTGTGTCCCCTCCAAATTTCTGTGTTGCAGTCTTAACCCCCAACATGACTGTATTTGGACACAGGGCATGTGAGGAGGTGATAAAGGTTAAATATCGTAAGAGTGAGCCCCTCTCCAATAGAGATGGGGGACTTATAAGAAGAGGAAGAGATACTGAAACAGGAGGGAAGGGGCAGGGCACAACATTTAAAAGAATAACATAGACCGATGACATGACATAAACTGATTAGAACCAAATAGGTCCAAGATGGTCGTCGAGTCAATTTCCATTAGACCTTGAGCCTCAGTATATGCTCATTGTAACACATCAGCTAAATGACACACACACAGGTGTCATGACAGTTCCAAGGCTGACCATAAAGGTCAAAATGTGGGCGGTAGCCCAATTCCTGGAAATCCCCACCCCTTCCCCAAAATAGCTGGAATACTCCTCCCACTCATTAGCCTATGAAATTACCCACCCCCCAAAAAACTGACAACCCCATAACCTGGGGCTGCTGTCACCTTCTGAGATGGCCTACACTCTGTCTGTGGAGTGTGTTTCTCTCTAATAAATGCACTTCTTACCTATCACTTTGTCTTTCACTGAATTCTTTCTGTGATGAGACATCAAGAACCAGAGCTTCATTAAGTTCTGAGACCAGGTGTGTGATCTCAGTTAAAAGAGCATGGGTTCAAGTCCCAATCTGCGCTGCACGGTTTAAATACCAGAGCTCTCTCTCTCTACCTTGTAAGGACATGGAGAGAAGGTGGCTGCATGCAAGCCAGGAAGAGAGCTCTCATCGGAAACTGAATGCTGCCAGAACATTGGCATCTGGAAAGTCAATGTCCAGCTACCAGAACTGTGAGAAAATAAATTTTGTTTAAGCTATCCAGTCTATGGTAATGACAGTATGAGCAGACTAAGACAACTAGTAAAACAATGTGTCAGTTTTCTATTTCATTTGTTGTTGCTTTGATTCTTTTGATATCTGAAAAAGGTGATGAATATCCATTTGAATCAATAGTTTCATTATAGCAACTGTTTTTCTAATTTAATGAGTAGATTTAATATCAAATTCACCATGTTTGAAAGCTACTATGATTTTATTTTTTTATTTTATTTTTTTAAATAAATTTATTTTTTAAATTTATTTTTGGCTGCATTGGGTCTTCATTGCTACATGTGGGCTTTCTCTAGTTGCGGCAAGTGGGGGCTACCCTTTGTTGTGGTGCATGGGCTTCTCATTGCGGCGGCCTCTCTTGTTGCCGAGCACGGGCTCTAGGCGCGCAGGCTTCAGTAGTTGTGGCACGTGGGCTCAGGAGTTGTGGCTCACGGGCTGTAGAGCACAGCCTCAGTAGTTGTGGCACACGGGCTTAGTTGCTCCGCGGCATGTGGGATCTTCCCGGACCAGGGCTTGAACCCATGTCCCCTGCATTGGCAGGTGGATTATTAGCCACTGCGCCACCAGGGAACCCCTAGTATGATTTTATATTGCAATTTCTTTTTAAATTTTTAGTGAATATTTGGAAAATAAGAAATTTGCATTTTCTATTTTTTATACTTAAAAATCACATTTATACAATTTTTCCAGTGTGGCATTTGAGGTGATGACAGTTAAAGCTGAGCTGACACAAAATTTAGCCTCTCCTTTATGTTTAAGGACAGATGCTTAAAAGTTAGTCTCTAGACGTCAGTATTTCAAACTGAGAAGTATAAGGAGTTTGTTGAACATCAGCTCCAAGATTTTCCTTATATAAACCAAAGCACTGATTCAAGGGGATTTAAATGACTTACACTCAGTTATAAATTTTGTCAGTGGTGAGAAAGGGGAAAATTTGCTGGCATACTGGCTGTGGAAGAATAAATGAGAATTGGAACAGAAACCATATGTTGCAAAGTGTATCCTGAATCACAAAATAAAGGGGGCCAGAGAGAATTATGTTTATCACACACCATCTAAACCCTCATTCTTTTAGCACTGGTTTATTTAGACCCTTCTAGTTTAGAGAAAACCACAGGTAAACTGATAAACAATAATTCCACATGGATTCGTAAATCCTAAAGATAAAGACCTCCAATAGTTCCAGCAACTCCCTAGGTGACACAATCTGACCAGTCCTCTCAAAGTCACCCTAGGAATCCAGCATCTAAAACTCTACTAACTTCACCCTCTTCCCTTTGAGGTATTGTAAGCAGATAGGGTAGTGGGTACCCAGAGAAAGAGACCAGGCATGGGCTTTCTTGACATAAGAGAAGCCATTTTTGGCTCAAGCCATTTTGTGATCTAAGCTTGGCCACAGTGCTTGCCCTTGAACGGGTCTCAGTAATTAATGATCTTAAGAGAAGTGAGGGAAGGCAGGAACAAAGGAAAAGCAGTTAAGAAACAATAGTTCAGTGATAAAACATTCCTAGTTCCTCCTCAAGGGATATACATAACAATCTGATACACATCTTTGAGTTCTGCAGGAACTAAGACCCCCAACCAGGTGGAAGACGGAATGATGATGACGACCATTTCTGACTTCAGTCAACTGAAGTTTGGACTCTGTCCACCTATGCCCCAATTCTATGCTGAATTTTTCTCTGCTCAAGCCCCTTCATGAACATGCATACAATGCCCAAGCCCCTTTATAAGTATGCATGTACACTTAGCTTAAAAATTCCAAAATTTTGCAGTTTGGGGAGATGCTGCTTTCGGAAAGATCCCTGGTGTTCTCCTTACTTGCTGCAAGTAATAAATTCTTCCTTTTCCTGCTCTTTGGCTTGGTTGAGTCTTTTGGCTCGACACCAACCAAGAGATGGACCCAGTTTTCAGGTAACATTTTGTATAGACAAACTTATTTAATATAATAAATTATACCTGACATAATTATATATCATTATATTATAATATAATGCATGAAACATGGCACATTGTACATATTCATGTAATAGTTTGACAGGTCCATTTAAATGGTTATTCTTTTTCTATTTTTCTTTTTATATTCAGTTAAAATTAGAAGTTCTAAAATCAGAGAGCAAAGTAAGTAATACATTTTTAGAAGTTAAAATGTTACATGGTAAAAGTATCTTTTTCATGAAAATAAATACTTTTTGTCATATAACTATCATGTCAGATTAAAAATTGCTTGGCAAGCTATAATGAAAAACACATCTTTACCACGCAGAAATTAAACAATCTTACTAAACTAACTTCGTCTCCCTGAGCCTTTGTTTTCTCATTTGTAAGTTCGGGATAGAGAAGAAAAGAGCAGAAAATTGTAATAAGGTGAGCCTACTGGTCTTAGTGACTGAGATGGTAAAACAGTACCTGATCCCTTCGACTCCCTCTGCAATTGTCTGGTGTGAAGTAAAATTCATATTTTATGATAAGGCAAGAAAAATTTAAACATAAAAAATTCTTCTCTGCCCTTTGGCCTCCTCTCTCCCCCCACTGTGCATTGTGTATCCGTATTATGCATCACCCAAACCTCCCCCAGCAGCAGGAATACCTGCACAACCGTAAAGTGCAACATTCTCCTAGCATCAACAAGACAACTTCTTAAAAGATAGCATTCCTTCTTGATCTTGTAAGGGGTCACATGACCTACCATGATGACACTTAGATCTGGATTATGTAAACTGTCAATAATACATCATTTGATGTACAGCCCTCTGTCTCAAAAAACTTACATAACTGTGCCTTGAATTCTAAGGGGTGGAACAATTCTTAGAGCTTTCTGAGATACTCTACCGGGTTATAATCCTCAAATTTGGCTCAAATAAAAATTTCCATTCCTTTCTTAGATCAACTGATTAATTTTTCATTAACACTAGTTTGTCAATATTTCCCTATTCTGTTTCTGCACCTCCCCTTTTCTCCCCATGAATCATTCCCCAAGGCTAGAAAACAAAACAAAACAAAACAAATCAAGTTACTTCCTAGGCCTCTAGGCAAATTCTCATCACTCTTTCAATATAGTTCAGGCTAGGCATACTTACTTTCCTATGACAGGTTCTGCTCTACCTGATAAAGAATTATCATCAGCCTTTCCTTGTTATGCAAACAAACTAAAGGTATAAAAACAGAGAACATAAGGAGACAGTTTAACTTTAAAAAATAATATCTTCCCTGGATTTTTAATATACACCTTCTCACCAAATGTTCTTGTTTATTATTAGGAAGATTACAAAACACTGCAACTATATATTTTCACAATAAACTTGTTATCCATTTTCATTCAAATGAGACTTTTTACCACTCAATGTAATATCGACTTTTGGAAGCCCACCAAAAGTGATAAACCATGGTTAGCAGAAATTATGTTGTTCCCTTACCTGAGAATCAAATGAGTCTTCTGCATTGTTGTTGACAGAATGAATATCCTTACATTGCCATGTTTTACTCAGAAATCAGGTGCATTACTATCACACATGACAAAATATCCTTTGCTACTCTTCAATCTTCAGTCTGAAATGATAAATTATAAAAACATTCTTTTTAGGGTTTTAAAACATCATGGCTAGTATGAATTACTTTTGCATTTTCTTTAACAAACTTTGATAGAAAAGACTTAAAAAATGTCTTCGTAACTTATCTATTGTAATAGATGGGAAAACATACCCAATTAAGTAAAAATTAAAAGCATAAGCACTGAGTTGACAAAGATAAAGCCAGATAATATTTAATTATGTGATAAATTCTGATTATGTAGGCAATATTGGAAATTATGAGAAAAAAAATCTCAAAATATTTTTCCCTTTTGGTGACAGAATTTTTAAGCTGTGAATTAATGACATTGTGTTTTTATCTTTCCACTTCTCATTGCCTTATTTTAAATTTCCATAAATCATGTCTAATTTTCTCTAGCCAAAAATGAATGAAATGACAAAAGCTTTTAATGATTTATAAAGCAGTAAAAGAACCAACCTAAAATTGTATTCAGTCAGCAAAGGCAGAAACTCTGATTTATTTTTTTGATTGATACTCACATTTTTATAATAATTGTAAAATAAAACAGATGTCTAGTTCAAATGGATTATTTAGCTTCAAGTATTTTATAGAGGCTCTGAGTTTGTGCAGACATGTAGGACTATAGTTCAGATTCGTGTTGGGAAAAATCTTATAATGCCAAATGTTTTGATTGGAATGAGTAGCTGAGTTTAAATAAATGTAGTGTATTTAATATTTATATGCTATCACAAATGAAGAGTCCTTTAGAATTCATTTATTTCTTGTTCTCAAATGAAACTCCATAGATATCTGCATAATCATTACTTATTTTTTTTTTTTTTTTTTTTTTTTTTTTACCGTTTAGATAGAAGCCTATCTTTTTTTTTTTTTTTTTTTTTTGTGGTATGCGGGCCTCCCTCTGTTGTGGCCTCTCCCGTTGCGGAGCACAGGCTCCGGACACGCAGGCTCAGCGGCCATGGCCCACGGGCCCAGCCGCTCCGCGGCATGTGGGATCCTCCCAGACCGAGGCGCGAACCCGGTTCCCCTGCATCGGCAGGCGGACGCGCAACCACTGCGCCACTAGGGAAGCCCCATAATCATTACTTTTGAATCTTAACAGTAGGCTATGTCGTATTTGGCTCCAGGTCTACTGGAAGGCAATCAAGAAGTTCTACTGATTTTAAGGAAAACTGTATGAAAGTTTCAGATGTCAATCTCCTAATCCAAAGTTTTGTGTCAATGGCTTCCTAATTCTAACTAAACTAAGTTCCAAATTCTCTCCCTGCATTGAAAAATTTCCACTTTGGGGACTGTTATGAACTGAATTGTATCCCTTTAAAATTCATATGTTGAAGCACTAAGCCCAAAGTGACTGTATTTATAGAGAGGACCTCAAAGGAGGTAATTAAGGTTAAATGATGTCCTAACATTTGGGGTCTAATCCTATAAGACTGGTATCCTTATACGAAAAGAGAGGGACACCAGAGCTGCTCTCTCTCTTCACATGCACACAGAGGAAAGATCATGTAAGGACACAGGAAGAAGGTAGCCATTAACAAGCCAGGGAAAGAGGCTTCACCAGAAACCAAATGTGGTGGCAAACTCTATCTTGCATTTCTAGCCTTCAGAACTGTGAAAAAATAAACTTTTGTTGTTTAAGCCACCCAGTCTGTGGTATTTTGCTATGGCAGTCCAAGATGACTAATACAGAGACCTATTCTCCCTGTCAGTCTTGTTGCCTCCTTCTATTGTAACTCCATTCATATTAGTATCTTTCACTTATAGTCTTGCTTCTTCTTACTTATCTCCCACATTATTTTTTATTTTATAAGTTTCAGGTGTACAGCATCATAATTATACCTCTGTATACACTAGAAAGTGACCACCACCTCCAGTCTAGTTGCCATCCATCAACATATAGTTGATCCTTATTATCCACTTCACCCATTCCCCAAGCCACTTCTCCTCTGGTAAACACTAATTTGTTCTCTGTATCTAAGAGTTTGTTTTTGTTTGTTTTATTTATTTATTTTGTTTTTTTGAGATTCCACATATGAGTGAAATCATACAATATTTGTCTTTCCTGACTTATTTCACTTAGCATAATACCTTCAAGTTCCATCCATGTTGTCACAGATGGCAGGATTTCATCTTTTTTATGGCTGAGTAGTATTCCATTGTATAAAGACCACAAGTTTATCCATTGATCCGTTGATGGACACTTAGGCTGCTTCCATATCTTGGTTATTATAAATAAAGCTGCACTGAACATAGAGGAGCATATATCTCTTTGAATTAGTGTTTTTGTGTTTTTCAGATAAATATCTAGAAGTGGAATAGTTGGGGCATATGGTAGTTCTATTCTTAATTTTTCAACAATCTCCATTCTGTTTTTCATACTGGCTGCACTATTACAGTCCTAATAACAGTGTATGAGGGCTCCTTTTTCTCCACAAGCTCTCCAACAGTTGCTATTTCTTTTCTTCTCAATAGTAGTCATTCTAACAGGTGTGAGGTGATAGCTCCTTGTGGTTCTGATTTGCATTTTCCTAATAATTTGTGCTGTTGAACATCTTTTCACATACCTGTTGACCATCTGTGTGTCCTCTTTGGAAAATGTCTGTTCGAATCCTTTGCCCACTTTTAAAACCAGTTTTGTTTTTTTTTTCTTGTGAGTTGTATGAGTTCTTTATATATTTTGAATATTGACACCTTATCAAACATATGATTTGCAAATTTCTTCTCCCATTCAGTAGGTTACGTTTTCATTTTGATAATGGTTTCCTTCTCTGTGCAGAAACTTTTTGGTTTGATATAGTCCCATTTGCTTTTGTTTCCTTTGCCTTTGGAGTCAGAGCCACAAAAAAGTCATCAGGTCTGATGTCAACTAAGTTACTGCCTATGATTTCATCTAGGAATTTCGTGGTATCAGGTCTTACATTCAAGTCTCTAATCCATTTTGAGTTAATTGTTGTGTATGGTGTAAGATAGGAGTCTAGTTTCTTTTTTATTTTTTTTCCTCATGTGGCTATCTAGTTTTCCCAGCACCATTTATTGAAGAAACTATCTTTTATGCATTGTATATTCTTTGCTCATTTGTTTTAATTTAATTGTCCATGTACATGTGAGTTTATTTCTAGGATCTCTAGTCTGTTCCATTGATCTGTGTGTCTGTTTTTGTTCCAGTACCATGCTATGTTGTTTACTATAGCTTGGTAGTAGAGCATGAAATCAGGGAGCGTGATACCTCCAGCTTTGTTCTTTCTCAAGATTGTTTTGGCTATTCAGGATATTTTGTGATTCCACACAAATTTTAGAATCATTTGTTCTAGCACTGTGAAATAAGCCACTGGAATTTTGATAGGAATTGCACTGATTCTGTAGGTAGTAGAATTCTTGGGTAGTATGGACATTTTAACATAAATGTTAAATCCAATCCATAAACATGGAATAGCTCTCCATTTATTTGTGTCTTCTTCAGTTTCTTTCATCAATGTCTTATAATTTTCAGTGCACAGGTCTTTCACCTCCTTGATTAAGTTCATTCCTAGGTATATTATTCTTTATAATGCAATTATAAATGGGAATGTTTTCTTAATTCTGGTGGTTTGTTATTAGTGTATAGAAATGTCACAGATTTCTGTATATTGATTTTGTGTCCTGGAACTATACTGAATTCATTTATTAGTACTAACAGTTTTGTGGTGGAGTCTTTACGTTTCTTTATATATAGTATCATGTCATCTGCAAATAGTGACAGTTTTACTTCTTTTCCAATTTGGATGCCTTTTGTTTCTTTTCTTGCCTAATTTCTGTTGGTAGGACTTCCAATACTATGTTGAATAAAAGTGGCAATAGTGGTCATCCTTGTCTTGTTCCTGATCTTAGAGTAAAAAATTCCAGCTTTTCACTGTTGAGTATGATGTTAGCTGTGGTTTGTTATTATGTTGAGGTATGTTTCCTCTATACCCACTTTGTTGACAGTTTTTATCATAAATGGATGTTGAATTTTGTCAAATGCTTTTTCTGCATCTATTAAAATGATATGATTTTTGTACTTCATTGTGTTAATGTAACATATTGATTGATATGCAGATGTTGACCCATCGTTGCACCCCTGCAATAAATCCCATTTGATTGTCGTGTATAATCCTTTCAGTGTTTTGTTAAATTTGGTTTGCTAATATTTTGTTGAGGATTTTGCATCTATATTCATCAAGTATATTGTGGTATATGATTATTTTAACACATTGTTGGATTCAGTTTGCTAACATTTTGTTGAGGATTTTTGCATCTACATTCATCAAGGGATTTGGTCTGGGTTTTGTGTGTGTGTGTGTGTGTGTGTGTGTGTGTGTGTGTGTGTGTGTGGTGTCCTTGTCTGTTTTTGTTTTAATCAGGGTAATGTTGGTTTCATAAAATGTGTTTGGAAGGTTTCCTTCCTCTTCAATTTTTTGGAAGAGTTTGAGAAAGATAGGTATTAGCTCTTTTCTGAATGTTCTGGAGAATTCACCAATGAAGCCATTTTATCATTTTAATTATAATATGTCTTACGGTGTGTCTCTTTGGGTTCATTTTATTTGGAACTTTCTGGTCTTCCTGTACCTAGATGTCTATTTTCTTCCCCAGGTTAGGGAAATTTTCAGCTACTATTTCTTCAAACAATTTTTCTTGCCCTTTCTCTCCTTCTTCTCCTTTGGGGACCCCTATAGTGCAAGTCTTATTCTGTGGACGTTGTCCCAAAAGTCCCTTAAGGATCTTCCCCTTTTTAAATTTTTTTCATTTTTCTGTTCTGTTTGGGTGAGTTCCATTGTTTTGTCTTCCAGATGACTGATTCATTCTTCTACCTCATCTAGTCTGCTGTTGAACCCCTCCAGCATTTTATTTTTCAGTTCAGTTATAACTTCTGTTTGGTATTTTCTCATATTTTCTGTCTCTTTATTGAACATCTCACTGTGTTCATCCATTCCTCTCCTGAATTTGGTGAGCATCTTTATGACTGTTACTGCAAACGCTATGTCAGGTAGATTGCTTATCTCCATTTTGTTTAGTTCTTTTTCTGAAGTTTTGTCTTGTTTTTTCAGTTGGAACATATTCCCTTGTCTCCTCATTTTGCCTAATTCTCTGCTTTTGTTTCCATGTATTAAGTATATCACCTATCTCTCCCAGTCTTGAAGAAGTGGCCTTATTTAAGGGACAATCTGCCTGGCTACCAGAGCCAGGCACTCAAGAGGTGTCCCATATGTGACTTGCTTGTGCCCTCCTCTTGTGGTGGAGCTGCAGCTGCTGTGGGGCACTTGTGGGGAGGGTTGGGCCCTGGTTGGCTATAGGACCTGGTGGGGGCTGCCATGGGGTACTGTTGGGCAGGCTATCACTGGGCCAGCTGTGAGGCCCAGCTAAAGTGCAGCGGTGGGGGGGGGTGTCTCTCAGCAGGGTATGCCCACTGGTGCCAAAAGCAGAGAATTCCAAAATAGTCCCCTCCTATGCCAATATGAGTAAGGTAGCCTGAGATTGCATAAATAGCACCTGTCAGTGATTCAGTCCCCAAGGAGTGTCTCAATTGTTTTCTGTCTCTCTGGCAGATGTCTCAAGATTAGTAGGGTCCTTTCACCTATCGTCCATGCATTTTTCAATCAGATGTTTCTGTGCTGATTTTTGAGTTGTGAGAGTCTGCTCATGAGCCCTTTAAGAGTGGGTTTTCTCTTCCCTGCAGTTCTACAGTTTTCCTGGGCATAGTCCCCATTGGTTTTTCAAAGTCAGATGTCTTGGGAGCTCATCTCTCCTGTGCAGGATCTAGGGACTGGGGTGCCTGATGTGGAGTTCAAATATCTTGCTCCTCAGGGAAAAGAGCCATACTTTTGTGATCCCTCCTGACTGTGGACTGCCATAGCAGGGGTGTGGGTTTTTCCTTGGCAAGCCCATATCCTACCCATCTCAGTGCTATTCTTTTATCCTTTGTTTTGGAGGTTCTGTTCATTCAGTTGTTAGGTCCTTTTTGGAGGGAATTATTCCATATGTTGTTGTAGACTTGTTGTGTCTGTGGGAGGAGGTGCGTTCAGGATCTTCCTACACCACCATCTTAAACCCTCCTTCCAATTATTTCCCACATTTAACTGCTAGCATTGTCCCTAAACTTTAAAGCCTATGTCAAACCCTCCTCGAAAATATTTTTGTTTCCTATTTCCCATATATTCCTCTCCCCCGAAAGCATATAATCTCTCCTGCTTGGAGCTCCATTAATACTTCCCATATCTCCAGTATAGATATAATATATTGACTAATATTTTATCTATTTGGACATCTGTCTCATCTTCTCTATTAGATTAATTAAACAATATATAAATTTGTTAACTCTTTTTGCAGGTCTACTATGTGCCAATTTATGATTACCTGTTAGGTGTTTTACTTTTCAATTACTGTCTACAGAGCATTGAATACAGAAAGTATTAAGTAATATTGAGTTCTATTTATTTGAGTTGGTTTTGTATCAGGCTAGATAACTAGTATAATCCATGTGCAATTATCAGAAAATATCAAGATATGTAACTAAACAAAGGTAAGCAACACAAACTAATTTACTTCTCACTACACTGTACGGCTTCCTTTATGTTGAAATCCTTTATGTGGAACTCATGTGAGCTCACTATTGAATTTGTGGGGATAAGAATCAATTCTCTCATTTAGAAAGAAGAAGCTATGTAAAATTTTGCCCCAGATTCTTTACTTAAAATAGTTCCCAGTAGAGAACATTTTCTTTCTAATTTTTCTTCTCACTCCAGCTGCCTAAAAATCCTTTTTTTTTCTCTTGCTATCATTTTATGAATTATTCTGTGTCTGGCCTTAATACAAGATTTCATGAAACAATAGGATATATCTATATATATATGTCTGTCTCTTATAGATGTACCTATATTCTAATGGAGATTACGGAATGCAAAGTAAACATTAGTAGGCTGAAAAGTATGAGCCTGAAGATAGCTTTTATGATATTTATTTTGAAAATTTAAGTTGACACACCATTTTAGGTTAATTACTAGTTTTCTTTTTACTTTTTAAATCATATGTGAAAAATGTCACAACGTATTATAGAGCTATTTTTTGCCTAGATGAGGTTAGCATCTTTAATAGAAAATATTTTTGACACATTCTATATTTCAGAATGTATACCAAGTCAATTTGCCTGCCTCCTATGTAAGTAGTATACTTCTCCACTCAGTTGGTTTTAGGTTTGGTCATGTGACTTACTTTCCCACTAAAATACGAGCAAAAGGAACAGTATACCAGTTCTGAGCAGAAGCTTTAATAGTCATTGTGTATGTCTGTCAATTTCTTATTCTCGCCCTTGCCATGAAAGAGTAGCATATACTGAGAGGTTGCTCCTTTAGCCTTGAACCCAGAGTGGAGAAACATGAGAAGCAGATCCACAGTCCCAAATCAAAAAACCTAAGTCTAAAACAGTTTAAGTAGCACCAAAGACATGAGATCCATTTTGTAAGAGAGACAGAAGTTTGCTCTTGTAAGCCACTGAGATTTGGATTTATTGACTAAGAATTTAGATATTATAATCCCCATTAGTATATATCTACCAAAGACAATCTTTATTATTTAAAACCTGACAAATAATTGACTGGGGTTCAAGAGACATCCAGGTCTAGCTTATACTTACGTATTTATCTCTGGTTAGAATATTTAAAAATTTAACAAATTATATATTTTAGGCTCATATTCTTTAAATTTTGTACCAGAGACTTCTACTTCTTGGTAAGATAGAGTAGGTATACTTTTAAAATTCTTATCATGAAGTTCAACTAAAAGTCAGGACTTACTACATAAAACAAACATAAGAAGACTCTGAAACATGGAGAGAAGGTGATAAGTTTTTCAGGCACCTCAGAAACTAAGGAAAAACAGTGGTTAGTACCCTGGGTTTTCTTTTCGTTTCATATATCCTAGACTTGAACCTGAAGAAACAGGCAACAAAGAGCACTGACAAAAATTTGCAACAAAAGCTTGCTCTCCTTCATTAAAGGAGCAGTCTAGCAAGACAGAACCTTTAGACAGTAACTGCTTTACTTCAGCTGAACATCACAGAAAAAACTGTGGCCTCATTCCAATGACACCAGGAAAGGTTGACTGAGGAACCTCAACTTCCACACCTGCAAGGTTGCCATGAGGCAACTCAACATCTCCACTGGGATGATGTCAGAATGCCAAATAGAGAATTTCATCTCTGCTAGATGGCACCAAAGTGACCGCCTTGCTCCCTCTCCACTAAAGTAGTGTCAAAAGGAGGCCTAGAGAAGAGTTGGAATGTTTACCATGGCCATTCTCACCATGATGTCCCTGGAGCCCAAAGAGGATCTGAAATTCCCACCCCACCCAGTAGTAATGAAGAACCTTCCCTGCCCTTGAATATCACTTCAAGTACAACAGTATAGACTGGCTGAAAGTAAAATGATGGAAGAAAGATATTCAATGCAAACATTTACCAAAAGAAAGCAAGAATGGCTGCATTAATATCAGATAATGTAGACTTCAGAGCAAAGAAAATTACCAGAGACAGAGAGGAACATTATATGATGATGAAAGGTTCAATCCACTCCACCCAGAAAACACAGCCATCATAATTGTGTATGTACCAAACTGTTAATAAGTTGCAAAATATGTAAAACAAAAGCTGAGAGAACTGAAAGAAAAAATGAACAAATTCACTATTATAATTGGAGACTTCAACACCCCTTTTAAAATTTCAACTAGAAAGAAAATCAGCATTTAGAAGAGCTAAACAACACTATCAATCAACAGGATCTTATTGACATTTATAGAACATTAAAAGTCCCAATAACAGTAGAAAACACATTCTTTTCACATGCTCATGGAACATATACCAAGACAGACCATATCCTGGGCCATAAAATGAACCTCAACAAACTTTAAAACTTGAAATTATACAAAGTGTGTGCACTCTGACCACAATGGAGTCAAACTAGAAATCAATAATAGAAAAATAAAAAGAAAATCTTCAAACACTTGAAAATTAAATCACATACTTTTAAGTAATCCACGAATAAAAAAAGAAGCCTTAGAAGAAATGAAAAATACATTAAACCTAATGAAATATCGAACATTTCATACCATGTTTGGTGAACATATCAAATTTTGTGGATCATAGCTAAAGCAGAGCTGAGAGGAAAATTTTATAGCACTAAATGCATTCATTAGAAAATAACAAAAGTCTTAATATAACAATCTAAGCATCTACCTCAAAACAGAGAAAAAGAAGGCAAAATAACCCTGATGAAAACAGAAAAGGAAATGATAAAAAGAAGTCAATTAAATTAAAAACACAGTAGAGAAAATCAATGAAACTATGAGCTGGTTCTTTGTAAAGTCTAATAAAATTGACAAATCTCTAGCAACACTGACAAAAATAGAGATGACACACATTAAATATCAGAAATTATATGGGATATTATTACAGATACTGTGGACTTCAAAAGGATAATAAGGACATGCTCCAAAGAATTCTACTTACATAATGCACATCATTCTACTTACTTACACAAAACAGACCAATTCCTCAAAGAACACAAATAACCACAACCCACCTGATATGAATTAGATAAATTGAATATCCCTATGGCTACTAAGGAAATTTAATTTGTAATTTTAAAACTTTTAGAAAAGAAATGTCAGGGTCCAGATGATTTCACTGGAAAATTCTACAAACATTAAAGAAGAATTAACACCAATTCTGTAATCTCTTTGTAGAAAACAGAAGAGAAGGGAACACTCCCCTATTCATTTAGGAAGCTGGGTTCCCTGATACCAAAACAAGATAAAGAAAGTACCTTCCCTCCATTGCCCCAACCCAGAAAAAAAGAAAGAAAGAAAGAAAAAAGATCAATAGCTCTAAATATAGACACAAAAATCTTTAAAAGATTAGCACATAGAAATAAGCAAAATATAAAAATATTATACACCATGACCAAGTATCCTGGGATACCAGTCTAGTTCAATATTTTAAAATCAATATAATCCACCATATTAACAGGCTAAAGAAGAATAATTGCATAATCATATTCAATCCAGAAAAAAAAGGTGACAAAGTTTAATACTCATTCATGATAAAAGCTCTCAGAAAAGTAGGAATAGAGGGGAAATCCCTCAATTGATCTAAAAAAAGAACACAGCCATCATTATCTTTAATAGTAAAAGAGTGATTACTTTCTTCCTAAGATTGGGAACTAGGCAAAGATGTCTACTCTCACCACTCTCATTCAACATAGTGCTGGAAGTTCTAACAAGTACTATAAGGCATGAAAATGGAAATAAAAGGCATAAAAACAGAGAAGAAAGAAATAAATCTGACCTTACTTGCAGATGACAAAATTTTCTACATAAAATCGTAAGGACTCTAACAATTACTCCATATTGAATCCTTTATTGTCATCTTATTGGTCTTATTCCAATAGGCTTCTTGAGAACATGATATGGGAGTGCTAACAAAAGACATGGCACTTCAGAGTTTTCAGTTATCTTCATGTTTTGTTCTTAGCATATTCAACTTTATTTAGATAGGATATTTAATGTTATAATGATTTGAAGTTAAAAGAATAGATTATTTAGATCCCTCTACTGTTGTTGTTTAAGATAGTTCCAGGGTCAAGCCTTAAGATGAGTTCCTGAGCCTTAAAAAAAAGGGGGGGTGGTAGACTAGAGAGAGACTCATGGAGGGGGGGGAAGAAAAAGAAAGATAGATGAAGCCAAGATAATTTTAAAGACACATTCCAAAGCCAACTTCCTAAGAACTGAAAGGCCATCCAGCAAGAGGTGTATGGAAAGGTTAGACTGTCTTTGGGAATTTGAGCATCCTTCGGAATCCAAGCCTGTTTATGATTAGCTGTAAGGCCTACCTGATAATTGAATATTTCTGCATGCCTTTCTAGATGTGGTTGAGAACAATGAAAGGTTATAAAATACAACTTTAAGAAATATTGAAATGGGGATTAAATTTTGCTGCTTCCCATCTTCCAAAGAAATCTTTCATCCCATAGCTTTAAACTCTGACAATCTAACTTAGCTTCCTTTCTTTTTTTTTTTTGTTGCGGAGCACAGGCTCCGGACGCGCAGGCTCAGCGGCCGTGGCTCACGGGCCCAGCCGCTCCGCGGCATGTGGGATCTTCCCGGACCGGGGCGCGAACCCGTGTCCCCTGCATCGGCAGGCGGACTCTCAACCACTGCGCCACCAGGGAAGCCCTAGCTTCCTTTCTTTTGACTGAAGTCATGACATTCTCTTGAGTTGTATGCCTGGAAGTAAGACTGGTATTTTTCCTTTCAGCTAAACATTATTCTGGGCCAAAGGTATACTGTGCAAATAAAACTGTTCTGCCCAAGTCTGGAATATCCATTTTTCTCTTCTTGTACAATTGCTTCCAGACAGCAACTTAGATTCTTGGTGTGATCTGAACATATTTAGAAATCACATCTATAAATCCTCATTGTAATTTGTAAGCCTATTGATTGGGCATAAGTCCAAGATGGGGAACAAAATTATTTAGTATGCTACATCATTTATCTAAGGCAAATAAGAAAAATATATGTTTGTTTTAGATAATGTTCAAAGGAATAGGAAAATCATGACTTGTTAAGTGGTGTCCCCTTGGAGTCTTAAATAATTCTTTTCATTAAAGAGCTACTTTGGATTATACATACACATATATATGTACATTTATATAAGGTGAGAAAGTGAGATAAAGAGAGAGCGAGCCAACAAACAACTTAAATGTAAAATGATATCATTAAAAGGATCCTGATGAAATCCTGGTGAAGGGTATGTGGAAATTCCCTTGTATTATATTTGCAACTTTTCTTTAGGCTTAAATTTTAAGTTTAAAATTATTTCCAAACTTTAAGAAGTGATATTTTGGAAATGAAACTTCATGAAAACTCTTCCAAAGTAAGATTTATTCGGGGGCAAAGGTGATAGTTGGTGTCTCCAGTGGTGTATAGATATATAAATAGAATAATGCTTATGATATTAATGCTTATTAACATTTAAAGATAGCTCCATGAAGACTAAAATTTCCAGCATTTTAATGGTAGGGACAGTCTTCCATATAAATTACAGAAAACAGTAGAATTACTTAGCAGAGTAGAAATGTCATGCTTTAAGGGTAATATACATATAACAAAGGTAGCATATCCTTGGCATTTTATCCTTCCTACTCATCCAAGAACAGCAACTACATGAATCACTTTGACGTAACATCGAGTCTTTTTCTCTTCTTGCAATGATTTTCTCCTGACCATGTAAGTAATACTATTTTTGGAGGGATAAAATGGATACCCCAATAAAAATGGGGTTATAAACTGCATAATATATAACTGACAGGCATATAAAGAAAGAAACCAGATAATTGTAATATACATTCTGAAAATGGGGAAGCTCATTTCCTAAGCCAATTCAGGAAAATTAAAAGTGAAAATAATGATTAATTCTGCTGGACTTGTCCATTTTAAAATCCAAATAAAATCCAAATAAGAAAAACACAATTAAGGGTTAGGCTTCTTTAGTAGATTTGGTTTTTAAGGAAAATTTATGAACTAGAAAATGAATGAAATTTGATAATGTTTCTCCAAGTTGAACATAGGCCACCAATTTCATTTTTGGATCCTGGAGAGAAATGAAGGAAATGTTTCTTATTTATTTTAGTTTGTTTACTTTGTACCACAACTGCCTACTCTATTCAGAAAATTAAGACCACTAAACTCTGAGAAGCTCAAAATATAGAATTAAATGAATTATCAGAATTAAATAAATGCTTTCCACAGAACAGTTACTTCATTATGTAAAGGTTTAGCCTCTGAATGGAACAGATATGAATGCAAACTGAAATCTGTAAGTACTAATCATTTTAATAATGTTTCAGTCTCTTACATATCAATTGAGTTTTGGGGATATTGGTCTAATTTTTAATAATTTTCTTCTTTTTCTAAAATTTATCTCATCAGCAATTACATCTATCCCTTTTTATCTTTATCAGAAGCCATTTCCATGTTAAACAGATTAAATTTTTTTCATTCCAGACTTTAACATGTAGTTTTGTACCTAGCTTAAAAAATATCCTAACCTAAAACAAACTGGACCACCACTCCAGCCTTGATTTGTGTTTAGAGCTTTAAACAAAAAGTTTGCATTTGTTACCCTCAAAGTCTGTAATTAGTAGTTGAACCACACAAAGAATCAACATGATGTCATGTCTAGACAACATGTAAATTAATATGAAAGCAACTGATTTACAAACTCTACACTAATACAAATTAATCTGAATTAAGTTTAATCCTCAGTTATTAACTGATTAAGTGTCGCTGTTGGTAGCTACAGAATGGTGATTTCCATCTGTGAATTTTAGGGACACAACTTAATCATTGACTTTGTATGGAGAAATAGTGAAAGAAAGCATAGACCATACACAATGATGCTCAATCACTGTTCCCTGCACAGAAGAGCTAGAGAAGTAAAACTGAAATACACAATTTAAAAACATACAGGAAGCTTTTCTCAAGTGTCATAATTAACTTTTGGCAAAGGGGATGTTTCAGGCGTGTTGACTCTGGCTGTGACTGGCACACCATCCCTCTTAGAAAGTGCATTCATCTGTTCTGAGGGAGAATTTGCTCTTGCTTTGAGCAAACATGAAATCAAAATTGCCAATATGTTCCTTCTTTTTTAGTAGAATTATTACAATTTACTGTGGACAGGAAAACACATCATTATTAAGTACTGACCTCTGTGAAAGACCCTTGGACTTTGGGGTTACAATACTCCCAAGTCTTCAGAGCAAATCAACAGGTGCATACTCTTAACCCAGAGAAGGTTATTATTCTACCACCTCACACATAGTCAGGGGTGCTAGAAATGTCATATTTGTCTCATTTACTGAGATATATATTTACTTCTTTTTAAATATTATGGGTCCTCCTCAAGTTTTTTTTTTAAAGTATTTGTTTTGTTTTGCTTTTTTTTGAGGCACATTTATTCAAGTAAAATTAGCTTTCACTCATTTTAGAGTGCTAAAATCTCAGCATGAATATCATCGGAATATAAGAAAATATAAGAAAAATGTTGGTTTTGCTTCCATTAGCTAGTTTCCGTGATTGCATAATATTTTTTCGGATAACTAGAAATCAAGAACAATCCTATCAAATTAAGAAAAATGTTTTACGCTTTTTAATTTGGTGGTCATGTTCACTTAGTTTGTCATAAAACTCTATAACTTACGTTGGAACAAAATTCTGGAGTGTTCTGTGACTAATATACAAAACTTTGATAATTAAAAAGCAACTATGTTATTTCAAAACGAGGGTCATTGTATTTATATAGACTCTTTTACAGACATCCTACTCATTGTCATAATAACTGAGGCTGTCATGACCATGGTCTGCGCCTCACAGGAAGCCCTAAACAATTCTGACAGGCTGCAGCTCATTAAGGGACAGTCATTTTGTTGAAATGTCTATCAGCTCGCAGGGATGCACTAAGATGAATAGGCCCAAAACAATAGGCCCATTTGTTAGAGCAGTAGCTTCTCTAATACATGATGAGACAATCAAGCCAAGCTGCCTTCGGCACAAAGACATAATTAATCAAATGGACAAATGGTTCAAAAATTGCTCTAGTATATTCTGTAGTGGACAGAGGTTTCCATGGAAACATTGGCGTTTGCATCACAGTTAATGACCATTCTGTACAATGAAGTCTCCCCCTTCACAGACACTTCTTCACTCCCTCTCCACTATGCCTGCTCTCCCCACTTCTTCAGCCATTAAAAAATACAACCTGGAGAAAAACAAACAAAATAGGGGGAAGGAGGAAGCTTAAAAGAGAACACTGAGTGTCTGATTTCCCTATCAGAAAAATCTAATAGTTCTATATCTCTATGAAACTAATTGCAAATTTTTTATTATGTTCTCAATACTTAAAAAAATACATATGTAGAAAACCAACCTAAAATTGTGACTTTTCACACTATTAAATAATTACAGTGACTTCACTGAAGTATTTACAGATACAAATTACGTTACTATGATGATTTAAAATGTATTAAAAAATTAAATTGTAACATTTCTAAAATGTTAAATGAAAATTTAGTAAAGTCTTGTGTAAAGGGAGATGTTAAATTTATCTTCGGTCTCTGGAAAAGGATACATAAATATTTCTTCAGTATGACTGCTTTTTACCTTGAGTTGTAAAGCATCACTGATTAATATTTAATCAAGTTAAGGGTTATCCCTACTTTGGCACCTAATAAAACATACTCCCTATAGGTAGCTGCAACTATTCTTTGAAGGTAGTTTCTTGTTACTATATGATGGCTTTTGAGTTTGAATCATTGCTCTCCACCCTCCCTCCAAAATGTAGCTTATCAGAGTGTTCTTTCCAGTCACAAGAAAGACAATTATTCAGAGGTGACCTGACAAACGAAATATGCTCCATCTTGGTAGTTTAAGAACCACAAAAATGGCTAAGTTTTATCCCTATTTGGCGGTCTTCTGTAGTACCTGAAACAAGAGTTTGATCTTTGGTAAAGATACGGCAGGGTAGTTTATTGACATATTTATTGGGGTTTATTGTTTCCCTCTAATTGTATTTTTGTCTTTTAACTTTCTCTAAAAATCTTCTTTTATGTCTTTGTATGGGTAGCTGGATTGCCTTGTAGTGTCCCTTGAAGACATATTTCCTTACTGGTTTTTAAATCTTTACTTTTAAAAGCCTGTGTCAGTGGAATCTTTTGCAGGTGGGAAGCATGAGGAGGAGAGAATCCTGAGGCTTTGGAGTGAGGGTAGGCTGGGGGGACAAATGCAGCAAGGGAGCTGTGAGCATTTTTCAAAATTGGAAAGGAGGGAGACTCCTACTAGTCCTGAAAAAATGAAGGGCCCAGACCACTACCCTGGGTGTGAGAGAGTCTTATGTGTCAGCTTCACTGAACAAAGCAATGTCTAGTGAGCTGTCAGGACATTATTTGTGAGTGTGCCTGTGAGTGAGTTTCTGGAACAGATTAGCATTTGAATTGGTAGACTGAGTAAAGAAGCTCACCCTCACCAATGCAGGTGGGCATCATCCAAACTGTTGTGTGCCTGAACACAACAAAAAGGCAGAGGAAGAGCAAGTTTGCCCGCTTTGCTTAAGCTGGGAAATCTATCTTCTTCTGCCCTCAGACATTAGCACTTCGGGTTCTCAATCCTTTGGACTTGGACTGAATTACAACCACTGGCTTTCCAGCTTGCAGATAGAAGGTCATAGACCTTTTCATTTCACTCTTTTCTTGTTTGCATTTATTTTTTAAAAAATGAGAAGTCTGTTGTAATTCTCTCCTTGTTCCTCTGTATGGAAAGTGTTCTCCAACTCCTGGATTCCATCAATATTTTCTCTTTATTTTTAGTTTTCTGCAGTTTGGCTATGATTTGTCTGTGTAGTGTTTTGAGTTATTACCCTGCTGCTGTTATGTAAAATTCCTGGTTCTGTGGTTTGGTATCCATCATTAATTTCAAAAGTTCTCAGCTATTATTTCTGCAAATATTCCATCTGCTCTCTTCTCTTGTTCTTTTCTTTCTGATACTCCAATTATATGCATGTTGCAGCTTTTGATCTTGCTCCACAGTTTTTAGATATTCTGTTCTATTCTATTCTGTTCTGTTCTGTTCTATCTGTGCTTTTCATTTTCTTCTTTATTTTCCTCTTTGCATTTCAATTTGAGAAGTTGCTATTTACTTATGTTCAATCACACTGATTTTTTTCCTCAGCCATGTCAATCTACTGACGTGCCCATCAAAGGCAGTCTTCATTTAAAATACTGTGTTTTTTATTTCTAGCATTTCCTTTTTATTTTTTTAAATTAAATTTCCATTTTTCAGCTGGCGTTCCAGCTGGTCTTGCATGTTGTCTACTTTTTCCTTGAAAGTCTTTATCATATTAGTCATTGTTACTTAAAATTTCCTGTAAGATAATTCCAACATCTTTTTTATATTTGCGTCTGGTTCTGATGTTTGCTTTGTCTCTTTAGATGGTATTTATTTTTGCCTTTTGGCATGCCAGGTAAATTTTGTTGAGATCAGACATATTGCATAGGGTAATAGCTACTGAGGTAAATAGGCCATCAGTATGAGATTTATGTTAATTTGGTTAAGAGTTGGGGTAACTTTAATGTTTATTTTAGTTATAGGCACTAGAGGCTTTGACTGACTGCTGATCTTGTTTTTTCTCCCCTCTTGGCTTTCAGTTTCCTTGAGTACTCTTCTTTAGAGATTGTTTGTGCCTTAAAGTTTTTAAGCTTTAATCCACTGTCATTATTTCTGGATGTTTGTTAGTGTTGTGACAGGTGATGGTGGAAAAGAGGGTGTGTTTAACCTCCATATTAAGCCTCAGTCTTTTAATGGGCCTGTGTCTCAGGAGTTTGGCCTATGAAGTATTTCTGCTCCTCCTCCAGGAGCACAGCTTTCGTCTCTCCTGGCCCCCAATTCCCTCTCCAATCCCAGTGTTTCCAGCATATTTCCTTGAAGCCATCTTCCATGTAAACTGTGGCTTTTTTCCCCCCTTAGGTGAGATGGGAAGTCAGGATCAAGCTAGAGTTAAGGTGGATTTCCTTTCTCCAAGCTGAGATAAGTTCTCAGTATTGCCCTCTGGTGATGTCCTTTATCCTGGAGATTAGGTCTTTATTTAGAGAGAAGCATCTGGGAGGGCTTCACAGTGGCTACTTTTTTCTTCTCCCTGTCAGAGTCACTTGAGGAGCTTTCTTAGCTTTTCCAACAAAAACCTGTTGGTATTCCTGGAGGAAAAGCTGTGACAGTTGGGGGTCCCCTCTGCAGCCTCTGGCAATTCCTAATTCTTTTTTTAAATTTATTTTTTATACAGCAGGTTCTTATTAGTTATCTATTTTATACATATTAGAGTATATATGTCAATCCCAATCTCCCAATTCATCTCACCACAACCCCCACTGCTTTCCCCCCTTGGTGTCCATACATTTGATCTCTACATCTGTGTCTCTGTTTCTGTCTTGCAAACCAGTTCATCTGTACTATTTTTCTAGATTCTATATATATGTGTTAATATACAATATTTCTTTTTCTCTTTTTGACTTACTTCACTCTATGACAGTCTCTAGGTCCATCCACGCCTCTACAAATGACCAAATTTCATTCTTTTTTTATGGCTAAGTATATTCCGTTGTATATATGTACCACATCTTCTTTATCCATTCGTCTGTGAATGGGCATTTAGGCTGCCTCCATGAACTAGCTACTGTAAATAGTGCTGCAATGAATATTGGGGTTCATGTGTCTTTTTGAATTATGGTTTTCTCTGGGTATATGCCCAGGAGTCAGATTGCTGGGTCATATGGTAATTCTATTTTTAGTTTTTTAAGGAATCTCCATACTGTTCTCCATAGTGGCTGTATCAGTTTACATTCCCACCAACAGTGCAAGAGGGTTCCCTTTTCTCCACACCCTCTCCAGCATTTGTTGTTTGCAGATTTTCTTATGATGCCCATTCTAACCAGTGTGAGGTGATACCTCGTAGTTTTGATTTCCATTTCTCTATTAATTAGTGATGTTGAGCATCTTTTCATGTGCCTCTTGGCCATCTGTATGTCTTCTTTGGTGAAATGTCTATTTAGGTCTTCTGCCCATTTTTGGATTGGGTTGTTCATTTTTAAAATATTGAGCTGCATGAGCTGTTTATATATTTTGGAGATTAATCCTTTGTCCACTGATTCATTTGCAAATATTTTCTCCATTATGAGGGTTGTCTTTTCATCTTGTTTATAGTTTCCTTTGCTGTGCAAAAGCTTTTAAGTTTCATTAGGTCCCGCTTGTTTATTTTTGTTTTTATTTCCATTACTCTAGGAGGTGGGTCAGAAAAGATTTTGCTGTGATTTATGTCAAAGAGTGTTCTTCCTATGTTTTCCTCTGACAGTTTTATAGTGTCTGGTCTCACATTTAGGTCTTTAATCTATTTTGAGTTTATTTTTGTATATGGTGCTAGGGAGTGTTCTAATTTCATTCTTCTACATGTAGCTGTCCAGTTTTCCCAGCACCACTTATTGAAGAGACTGTCTTTTCTCCATTGTATACCCTTGGCAATTCCTAATTCTTACCAGATAAGGGATCTTTGACTGGCAGTTTCTGCTTCAGGTAAGCAAACATCAAGTACTTTAACTCTCTGGGCTTTAGGAATGCAGTTTGTCCTGTGAACTTAGTCCTCTGATGGGTCTGAGAAAGTCAGTGATTTTCCATTTCTTTAGCATTTTTCTTATTGTAAGGGTAAGAGTAATGATTTCCAACCAGTTTACATGTTGGGCTGAAACCTGAAGTCTTCAGATTTATGGATATTTATTTTATTTTTGGGTTAAAATCCAATACTACTATTATTTATTTTTTTGCTCAAATTATTTCAGCCTTGGTCATTGAGAGCTCTTTAAAATGTGGATTCTGGGTTTCTCTGGTGGCACAGTGGTTGAGAGTCCGCCTGCCGATGCAGGGGACGCGGGTTCGTGCCCTGGTCTGGGGGGATTCCCACGTGCCGTGGAGCGGCTGGGCCTGTGAGCCATGGCCGCTGAGCCTGTGCGTCTGGAGCCTGTGCTCCACAGCAGGAGAGGCCACAGCGGTGGGAGGCCCGCGTACCACACACACACAAAAAAATGTGGATTCTGTGTCCTCTTGGCATGCACCTCCATTTTCCTCCAACAGTGAGAAATCTGCAATTTATTTATTTGTTCAAGCCTAGTATTCATATAAAGCAGTTTGATAATATGTCCCATAAGTGTGTAAAACAAGTTTCCCAACTAGACTACAATGTTTCTTTACAATCTGTTGTGTCTTAAGCCTTAAATTATTCAGTCAAAACACTGTTTTCCAGAGTTACTTAGGTTGGCTTTTTTTTCCTCACTCACTTCAGTTGTTCATTTCACTCATCTGTAGGTTCCTTAGTCATAGTCTGCATTCCACCTTGGGTGATTTCTGTAGACCTATCTTCAAGTATTCAGATTCTTTCCTTGACTGTGCCCAGTTTGCTATTAAGTCTGTTGAAGATATTCTTTTCATCTCTGTCACTGTGTTTTGGATTTTTGGTGTTTCTATTTAACTCTTTCTTATAATTTCCATCTCTCTGCTGACTTTGACCACCTATCTTGCATGTTGTCCACTTTTCCCCTTACAGCCTTTTACATATTAATCATATGTATTTTAAATTCCCTCTCAGATACTTCCAACACCTGTGCAATATAAGTGTTCTAATGATTGCTCTGTTTCTTAGGAATGTGCTTTGTTATTCTTGCCTCTTTGTATGCATCCTAATTTATTCCTGGAAGATAAATATCTTGTGCAGGTCAGAAGAGATTAAGGTAAATAGTTTTTATGCTTGGAAATAGGCATGATTTTCTTTCTGCTAGGATTTTGGGGGGAAGAAATTTATTTCACCTATTAAAACCTGGTTTTCAGGCTTGTTGTTGCTATTGTTACTCTCAGGGTACCAGAGGTCTCATATTCTTTTAATGACATTTATGTTTAGGGTAGGGGCTTTCAAAGGGTTTTTTAGTTCAATGCCTATTCCATGCTGATCTTTTGGTCTTCTCTCTACATTGGGCCTCGGTGAAGATCTGCTTTTTGGAAACTGTTACTTGATGTTTCTTTTCCTGGGGTGTGTGCTTTGGGCAGGGCATGGTTGTTCTTGATTAAGTCTTGTTTTAGGCGCTGTGTCCCTGGTTCTCAGTTCTGTAACTTGCTTTATAGTTCTGAGTCCAGTACATCTTTATGTCCTTCTTCCAGGGTTTGAAGTTTCTTTTTTTCCCTGTTTCCTTCCCCTAGCTGCAATGGGTTATCACTAGAGCCCTAAGAGCACCAGTGGGTGCTCACCTTCTCCCCTCCCCTGCCTGCCCCAGGCACAGGGTAAGGTTTCTGGTTTTGTAGGGAAGATAGAGAAGAAATACCTCAGTTGAGCTTTGTGATGCTCCCATAGCAGCTGCTGTTTTCCTCCTTCAGTTCTGCATCACAAGGGAGATTTTCTCTGAAATCTGTCAAAATTTTCTGAGTCCTCAGTTGGCAGACTCCTCCAGTATTTGCAGTTCCCAGGGCCTTCACCCTCTTGCCAGTGCACATTCAATCTCTACTGGTTGGACCACAACCCCAGCTTAACGCTTCTTGTCCAGCTGCATGCCATCCTGGTAAGCCACTGCTCATATCGTATGTTTTCCTGCAAGCTCCAGAATTTTTTAAAGATTTTTGGGCCAGTTAGCTGGCTTGAGACCTCAGCACTCCAAAGGGTTCAAGAAAAGTTGTGAACTTGCTATTGTGTGTATAACTTTTTATATCACTGTGAATTCTGAACCATGCAACTGTATTATATATTCACAAATTATAAAAAGAAAGAAATGCAAGACAAAGTGGTACCTACTCAAAACTCTCACATGTGAGAAGCAATCTGTTCAAAAAGGTAAAGCAATAGGTCTTCATAGATTATTAATCTATGTGACTTTATGCTTAACTGTATAGGAAAAGCTAATACTAAAATTCCCCATGTCTGAGTTTAAACTCTAAAAACCTCACTTTTGCTAAAAATAAAAACAACAAATAATCAGAACACATATTCAGATCAAAAATGATGCAAGGATACAATTGTTTCCATGTGCTAATGGAATTTTATGATGCTCTTTGCTTTCAAAATTTGAATTAAGCTGTACTTCTGTACTGAAATTTAATTTTTATTTATGGCATAGTTATGCACTAATAGCCTTCCTGCCTTTGGTAGTAATCTTATTCACCTGGCCATATAAATTGTTCTGTTTATTTTTGATTTCATTACTTTGAAAATTCTTTCATTGAACTTTGTTAACTATTTAATTTATAACAAATTTGCTTTCCTTCTAAGAATTTATTCTTTTCTATATATATTTACACAAATATGATGCTTTTATTGAAACCAGTTAATAGGTATGTGTATATATAATATTTATATATAATATATTGCATATTTTTGTATCACATTGTAAAATATATTGCATATTTTTCCTACTTGTGATATAGTTTAGCCACTCTAAAATGATCATATATATATTTTTTATATATTTATGTATCCTTGAATAACATTTATCATGTGCAGAACCTCACTGTAGATGCTGGAAATTTGGCACATTTCTCTTATTTTACAAATGAAAAATGTAAATAAACAAACTAGACATAAAGGAAGTGTTTTGTGCTTCATTTACTAATGGACTGCTTGAGAGCTAAAATTAGAATACAAACATTTGATAGATAAACTTTTCTGCAGTTTTTCTCTTGTCAGGGATCCAATTGACATGTATTCTGATCACCTTCTGTCTTAGACTAATGTATTTAATTTGGAATAATATACATTTTGTTAGCATTGTGAAGTCCAGGATACTGTTTTGTTTCTGAAAGAAAGAAATAAATGCTCAGGCTAGAACAATAAGCAGTACCTGCCTGCCAAGAACTTTCAATCAAGTGGGTCAACCTTAAATAGCAACATCCTGTGAATTAGATCTGTTTGGGATTCCTTATGATTTTCTAACTTCTAAAAATCTTTTCAATGGGCTGAAGAAGTACATACTTAGAACTCTTAGGTAAGTTAAGAGCTGGTGAAATTTGCATTAGTGTCATTAAGAAGAAGGTGAGCCTGTATATTTCCAGATGCCATGGAATAGTCTATGGTCTCCTTCACCCTGGCTCTCAGACATAAAGCACAGACAAGTCACAGAGCTTGTCAGATAATGAGGAAATAGCCATCTAGACCTTTTCACAATGGAGTTCCTTTGCATCCAAGTCAGAAACTGAGTTAAACTTTACTGAGAGAGAGTGTGAAAATAAAATTCAAGAAGTACGAGCACTGTTTTAGTGAATACTTAGATTTTGCGAGGTATAAGAGAAAGCAACAAAACAAAACAGAAAGATGGAATATTCACAGAGGGATAGAAAGAGGACAAAACCAGCTCAGGGATATAAAAAAGAAAAAAGTTTCAATCGGAAAACAATATTCAATATTGAAAACAGAGCAGAACGGTTGGGATAGATGAGAATGAGGGTTAGAAAAGGGTTTTCACATTTTAGTAACATGGTATAGATTCCAATATTTAAATAAGATTATACAGTTCTCTTTCAATTTAATGAAAAGGGGGAAGGTGCAGTTTATCTTAGTTTGAGTCGGGTCAACAAAAAAGTATCCGCCCCCCCCGCCCCCCAGGTTATTGAAAGAACAATGAAAAGCAGTAAAAAAAACCCAAACAAACAGTGAAAAGCAGTAAAAAGTGTGAGCTTTGGATACAGGGTGCCTTAGTTAAACTCCAGTTCTGCTGCTTACAAGCTGTGTGACCTTAGGTTAGTTTATTTAACCTCTCTGCTACTTTTCTCATTTGTTAAATAAGAATAATATTAGTATCTACTTCATAGTACTGTTGTGAGGATTATATAATAAAATATATTATTGATAAGTGTTTGCTTTAACAAGTTCTTTACAAACCCTCAGAGTACCACGGAATTCAGAATTTGAAATAAGAAGGATCATACACTATATGTCACATAAAACCCCTCATGGGTTCTGGGGAAGTCCACATGGATATTTCTGCAGCAAAATTTATCAATTTTAATACTAAATGGAATAAAGAATATAGCTTCTTATGAGTTCATTTTAGGTGTTGATGACAAAAAAAATTCTGGTCGGGAGAGGATTTGACCACCAATTGCAGTTCCAAAAAAAGTTCAGTTTTCAGAGTTTTTTGGATATAAGATTTGTCTATAAAGGATCATCATCATCATCTAAAACTAGACATGAAGGAATGATGTTAGGAGTCAAGTTTACCTTTGACAAGAAGAAAAGCCACTTCTTAGATACCTGGATGCACTTTGAGCAGTCACAGTGACGCAGAGCCCCTTGTTTTGGTAAGCATTGTTTTCTTATCTTATAATGCTAGCCAAGACCTCTGGTCAAAGGTTAATAAGTATTTGTAATAGCAGAATCTTTGTCTCATTCCAGATCTTAAAGGCAATGTGTCTAAATTTCTTTATTAAATATATTATATAGCAATGTAATTTCCCTGGTTAAAGCACCAGAAAGCTTGATGAAAATTTAGTATGTTGGTTAATTGTTTTATATGACTCACAGAATATTCATTCAAGTAGCTTTCCTCTATTAGTGGCTCCATATAATTTTGACAAACTTACAGATGATTTCTGTGTTTTCTGAATTATTCTATACAAAAAATTAAGTGGACTTCTGGTTTCCAGTTCTGCATATAAGTAGCTCAGAAGTTGCTCCTTACAATAAATAAAAAACTGAACAGACTGAAAAATCAACAAATCTTCTTGGATCCATAAGATAGGGGAGGACACAGAGCAAACCCTGCTGTAAAGATTGGAGAGACAGACAGGTAGATACAGGGAGTCACGATCACCGGAGCAGAGATTCAGAAGTGGAGTAGCCACAGGAACTAGGCCTGTGGTAGGAAAATCTAAACTGTAATTGAGGAATTGCTAGAGGCTCAGCGTGGACAAGCATGAGAGTTTAAATCTCCAGGAGAATAGTTATGGGGGGGGGTCCCCACAATTTTGTGAGATTGACCAGAATTCCACAGCAAATATCAGAGAAGATTCCCCTTGTGTTTTTGGCAGAGTGGTTGGGATGTAGGGAAAGGAACCATTTCGAAATATTCCAGAACACTCTGTTCTTCTTAATAGGTCCTGCCCTCAAGAGAAACCAGCTAACTAAAGCCCAAGCTGCCTGCGTATTAACAGAGCCTAGCTAACCTGGGGATGGGAAATACCCACACACAGCTAACTCTAGCAATCCTCTCCTACTAAGTGGTGAAAAAAACTCTGAGAAACACTTGTGAAGTTCACAGTTCAGAGGCATAGGCTCACTAAAGGATTGGGACCTAATTATAGGACTATAGAGCATTTTCCCTCTCTGCATATCTTACCACCACATTACTAAAGACCTATTCACAGCAGTTCCTTTTACCTGCTGCATCATGGATAGCTATCAAGAAAAAATTACGAGGGATACCAAAAGGTGAAAACATAATTTGAAGAGACAGAGCAAGTATCAGAACCAGACATGACACAGATGTTGGAATTATCAGACTGGGAATTTAAGACAACTATAATTAACATGCTAGGGCCTCTATCCATAGGTAAAAAACATGCAAGAACAGATGGATGGGGACTTCCCTGGTGGCACTAAGTGGCTAAGACTCCATGCTCCCAATGCAGGGGGCCCGGGTTCAATCCCTGGTCAGGGAACCATATCCCACATACATGCTGCAACTAAGAGTTTGCATGCTGCAACTAAGGAGCCCTGGAGCCACAACTAAGGAGGCCTGGAGCTACAACTAAGACCCAGCGCAACCAAATAAATAAATAAATAAATATTTAAAAAATGAACAGGTGGACAATGTAAACAGAGAGATGGAAATCCTAAGAAAAAATCAAAAAGAAATGCTAGAGGGGCTTCCCTGGTGGTGCAGTAGTTAAGAATCTGCCTGCCAATGCAGGGGACATGGGTTCGAGCCCTGGTCTGGGAAGATCCCACATGCTGCAGAGCAGCTAGGCCCGTGTGCCACAACTACTGAGCCTGCACTCCACAACGGGAGAGGCCTCAACAGTGAGAGGCCTGAGCACCACGACGAAGAGTGGCCCCCGCTCGCCACAACTGGAGAAAGCCCTCACACAGAAACGAAGACCCAACGCAGTCAAAAATAAATAAATAAATTTATTAAAAAAAAAAAAGAAATGCTAGAGATAAAAAACAATATGACAGAAAAGAAGAGTGCCTTTGATGAGCTTATCAGAAGAATGAACACAGCTGAGGCAAGAGGATATCTGAGCTTGAGGATATCTCAATAGAAACCTCCAAAACTGAAAAGTGAAGAGAAAAATACTAGAAAACAAGCAAACAAACAGAATATCCATGGCCTGTGGAGCAACGACAAGAGGTGTAACATACGAGTAATGGGAATACCAGAAGGAGAAGAAAGAGAGAGAAACTGAAGAAATATTTGAAACGACAATGACTGAGAATTTCCCCCAATTAACGTCAGACACGAAATCACAGATCTAAGAAGCTCAAAGAATGTGAAGCAGGACAGATGCCAAAAATTACACCCAGGCATATTCTAGTCAAACTACAAAATATCAAAGATATATTTTAAAAATCCCAGAAGAAGCCAAAGGAAAAAAGACATCTTACCTATAGAAGACCAAAGAATTACCTTCAACTTCTCAGAAACCATGAAACAAGAGAGCATAGTGAAATATTTAAAGTATTGAGAGAAAAAGCCTACCAACCTATAATTCTGTACCCTACAAAATATCTTTCAAAAGTGAAGAACAAAGATTTTCTCAGATGAACAAAAATTAAGGGAATTTGTTGCCAGCAGACCTGCCTTCACAGTGAGATTTCAATAGACCTCTTTTGTTAAATTTTAGAAATATTAAATAAAAATCAGTAAGAATATTGAAGACTTGAGCAAAACTATTAATCAAATTGACACTTTAGAGCATTATATTCAATAACAACAAAATACATATTCTATTTAAGTGGACATAGAATGTTCACTAATTGAGGCCACATTGGGAATAAATTTAAATAGATGAAAATCAGACAATATTACCTGACCACAATGGAATTAAATAGAAATGTACAATATAAAGATATTTGAAAAATCTCCAACAGTTTGAGAATTAAACACTTCTAAATAACTTAAAAAGAAATGTTAAGAAGAAATCATAGGGCATATTAGAAAATATTTTTAACTGAATGAATATAAAAACTTGCCATGTCAAAATGTGTGAGATTTAGCTAAAACAATCTTCACAGGGATGTATATAGCTTTTAAATATTTACATTACAAAAGAAGAAATAATCTAATGTTCTTAGATTTCTCTTTTGGTAATGGTTGATTAGCTCCTATTGGACCAATACTTCCACAAATAACAGCTAAAAACTAAAGGGGAATATGTAAAAAGAAATAACTATCTAAGGTCACTGGAGACTGAGAAAATTAGGTAGGCATTTTAGGTGAGTTTCAACATTTGGTAGAAGAGTATTATAATGGGTAAGTTTCCTGGTTTCACCACTTTTAGCCTGAGGGCCAACACCAATGGTGCAACGTGGATAAGACTGCAAGCAGACATGCTAAGGCTAAAAAGAGAAATGAGATTTCAGCTGTCATGCATCACACAGAAAAAACTAGTGTGAATTCTGTAAGATGACTGCCTGCTTAAAAAATAATCAGTGTTCTTTGGAGGAATATAACATAATCTAGAATCTGTACAAGTATAATTCACAATATGCTTTGTGTAGTTTGGACACAAATCCAAACTACTCAAATTTCAAGTAAACAGAAAAGTGCCACACTCAAGAAAAAAAAAATCAATAAATGGAGACAAAACTAGAGATGATGAAGATGTCGGAATTAGCAGAACAGGTTTTAAAGCAGATACTGTAACTATCTTCAAGGATATGGAAATATGTTGATAATGAAAGAAAAGATAGGAAATCTCAGCAAAGGAATAGAAGGTATGAAGGAAGAACAAATAAGAAATTGAAAAGTGGAATATACAAATATCTGAAATAAAAATTTTACCTAATGGGATTAACCACATATTGGGATGCTCTGAAGATAGAGTGAATAAACTTTAAGATAAATCAATATATTATAAATTACCTATATTGGGTAACAGAGATGATAAAATGAAAAAAAAAATGAAGAGACTCAAGGTGCAAAAATCTAAAATAATCTAACATATGGTAATTGTAGTTCCAGGAGAGAAAAACATGAAGGGACAAAATAAATGTATGAAGAAATATGGCTTAAAACTTCTCTAATTTGCTGAGACACATAAATTTACAGAATCAAAAATATCATTGGAACCCAAGCATGATCAAAAAAAAAAAAAAAAGGATCAAGGCACAACAAACCGATGAAAACTAATGATAAATAGACCATTTTGAAAGCAGCCAGAGATAAACAACATGTTCCATATAGAAGAAGAAGAAAATTTACTTGAGTTCAGTCAAGGTAACCCTTATATCTCCCCTATGGAACATAGAGCTTAAGACATTAGGAATTTAGTAAATATTTGCTGAACAAATAAAAGATTTATTGAATGTCCAAATGAAGCAATACTTATTTAGAGTTAGCATAGGTAGTGAATAGCACTAGACTTGTGGTAGAAGACCTTAATTAAAAGTTTAAATTGACCATCAATTACCTGAGTGATTCTGAACAAGATCCTTAGTCTCCATAAGCCTAATCTCATTTTAAAATTGAAATAAGGTTATTGTGAAAATTATAAAAGACAACCCATGTGCAAATGCCTGTTTTTGACATATAGAAGATATTTTGTAATATTTAGTTGAAATATTAAATATTTCATATAACTAAATATTTCTTAAAATATTTCATGTTTTAAATGTTTCTCATAAAGATATACTGTTTAATTTCTGCAAAGAAAGGCCATATTTCATGTATTTTTTTCTATAAAAATGGTTTATAGACTAAAAAGAGTTGCCCAAAATAAAGGCAAATAATCCTCTGACATCCAAAAAATTACTTAAATCTTGCCCATATATCCTCTTGATTCTTAGGATGGTGAGAGAAATTTTAGTTTAATGCTTCTAGTTACTGATGTTTTACAACTGGCCATCTACCAGAATTTCCTTAAATAGACTTTTAAAAATATTTGTTAAGATTCTAATAAATAAATTAAAATTAAAGAATTTTCTTAAAATTTTTTTCCATTGAAATATAGTTGACTTACTATATTAGTCTCAGGTGTACAACAGAGTAATTCAATAATTTTAGAGATTGCACTCCCTACAAAGTTACTGTAAAATATTGACTACATTCCCTCTGCTGTATATTATTACATCCTTGTAAATTATTTATTTTATATCTAGTAGTTTGTAGCTTTTAGTCTCCTTATTTGTCCCTCCTCTCACCCCCTTCCTCTCTAGTAACCACTAGTTTGTTCTCTGCGAGTCGTTTCTGTTTTGTTACATTTGTTTATTTTTTAGATTCCACATGTAAGTGAAAAATGCAGAATTTGTCTTTCTCTGTCTGACTTATTTCACTAAACATAACACCCTCCAGATCCATCTATGTGTCACAAATGGCAACATTTCATTCTCTTTTATGGCTGAGTAATATTTACTCCATTAGATAAATATACAACATCTTTATCCATTCACCCACTGATGGACACTTAGGTTGCTTCCATATGTTGGCTATTGTGAATAACGCTGCTATGAACACTGGGGTGCATATATCTTTTCAAATTAGTGTTTTTGGTTTTTTTGGATATATACCCAGAAGTGGAATTGCTGGGTCTTATGGTAGTTCTATTTTTAGTTTCTTGAGAAACCTCCATGTTGTTTTCCACAGTGGCTGTACCAACTTACATTCCCACCAACAGTGTACGAGGGTTCCCTTTTCTCCATATTCTTGCATTTATTTGTGTTCTTTTTGACAACAGCCATTCTGACACGTGTGAGGTGATATCTCTTGGTTTTGATTTGCATTCCCCTGATGATTAGTGATGTTGAGCATCTTTTAATGTGCCTGTTGGCTACCTGCATTTCCTCTTTGGAAAAATGTCTATTCAGTTCTGCCCATTTTAAAATTGTGTTGTTTGTTTGTTTGTTTTTGTGGTACGCGGGCCTCTCACTGTTATGGTTTCTCCTGTTGCGGAGCACAGGCTCCGGACACGCAGGCTCAGCGGCCATGGCCCACGGGCCCAGCCGCTCCGTGGCATGTGGGATCCTCCTGGACCGGGGCACGAACCCGTGTGCCCTGCATCGGCAGGCGGATTCTCAACCACTGCGCCACCAGGGAAGCACTGTTGTTTGTTTTTTTGATGTTGAGTTGTAAATTAAACTTAATTTAAAATTTCCAAATTAATTTATTTTCATTTCTTATATATTATGAGTCTTGGCTAAAAATATTATGACATATCTTGTTAATTATCGCATTGAATATCTCTGATTGTAGATAATAACAAATTCTTTGCTCTGTATTACATTGTGAGAGATTATATTAAGCCAAGTTGATGATGCAATCTTTAATACCAAAAATAGAAATAGGGTATTTTCTCAGTGCTAAGGTACATTTTCTCTTTCACATTTTAACTTTTTTGAAATCGGGATACATATTTCTCCATGTTGCCTTGGAAAAATGCCTATTCAGGTCCTCTACCCATTTTTTAATTGGGTTGTGTTTTTTGATACTGAGTTGCATGAGTTTTGTATATATTTTGGATATTAATCCCTTATCAGACATATTGTTTGCAAATATTTTCTCCCATTCAGTAGGTTGCCTTTTCGTTTTGTTGATGGTTTCCTTCACTATATAAAAGCTTTTCATGTTGATTAAGTTCCATTTGTTTATTTTTGCTTTTGTTTCCCTTGCCTGTGGAGACAGATCCAAAAAATACTGCTGAGACAAATGTCAAAGAGCATACTGTCTATGTTTTCCTCTAAGAGTTTTATGGTTTCAGGTCTTATATTCAGGACTTTAATCTATTTTGAGTTTATTTTTGTGTATAGTGTGAGAAAATGATCTAGGTTCATGTAGTTGTGCAGTTTTCCCAACACCATTTGTTAAAGAAACTATCTTTTCCCCACTGTATATTCTTGCTTCCTTTCTTGTAGATAAATTGACTACGTGTGTAGGTTTATTTCTGCACTCTTTATTCTGTTCCATTGATCTAGGTGTCTGTTAGTGTCTAGTACCATGACATCTTAATTACTGTAGCTTTGTATTATAGTCTGAAGTCAGGGAGCACAAAACCTTCATAATACCTTTCTTCTTTTTTCTCAAGATTGCTTGAGTGATTTGGGGTCTTTTTGTGATTCCATACAAATTTCAGGATTATTTGTTTTAGTTCTGTGAAAAATGTTCATTGGTATTTTGATAGGGATTGCATTCAATCTGTAGATTGCTTTGGGTAGTATGGACATTTTAACAACATTAATTTTCCAAATCCATGAACATGGAATATCTTTTCATTTATTTGTATCATCTTCAATTTCCTTCATCAATGTCTTACACTTTTCAGAAGCTCATTCTTGCCACTTCTATTTAACACAGTATTGGAAGTCCTAGCTACAACAACCAGATAAGAAAAAGAAGTGAAAAGCATCCAAACGGAAAGGGAAGAAGTAAAACTGTCACCATTTGCAGATGACCAACTATATATAGAAAACCCTAAAGTCTCCAAAAAACTATTAGAACTAATAAATAAATTCAGTAAAGTTGCAGGATACAAGATTAATGTACAGAAGTCTGTTGCATTTCTATACACTAATATTGAACTATCAGAAAAAGAAATCAGGAAAAAAATCCCATTACAATCAAATCAAAAAGAGTAAAATATCTAGGAATAAATTTAACCAAGGAGGTGAAAGACCTGTACTCTTTAAAATTCTTTATGAGAATTTTTTTTCATATTTACCATCCCATCTCATGAAATATTACTATTGAATATCTACCTCCAAAGAGCTACTAATAATTTTAACATTTGTACCACAATTAAGTTTGGTGATTTAATAGTTTTAAAGATAAATTGCAATGCTTAGCTCCACTCATTACATTCGTAATTAGGATTTACTTAAGGCATATAAAGTACACCCAAATGTAAATTCTTTGCCTGGTAAAAATAAACTTATCAGAGATAGGGTGACAGCAATAATTTAAAAAAATATTTTAACATAAAAAAACAAAGACATCATGTTTTCTGTGATATTAAAGAGAAACATATAGGCATGTGCTTTCCTTTTTCTATGGATTAATATTTCCAAAAGAGATTTCTCATTTGACAATGGTTCTGATACAAACTATGACCTCCTATAAAACTCAGAGGTCAAAGGACAAAATATTACTAAATAATTAACAACACTGTGTTTTCCTGGAATCTGGAGATTAAAAATCATGTATGTTGTACCCTAAGCCATGTTAGGTTGGGATTATTGACTTAATACGGTGAAGACAAATATTTTTAAATCGCAGATTTTTATGTGTGAAGTCCAAACAGGGAATTATCTTTATAAAAAGGGAGAAAATTGCAACTACTTTTCAAATGTAACCTTGACATTTTGAAAAGTGCAGTAATAGATCTGTCCCCATGGAGACAAATGTTTTACCCTTAATTTCTGCAACCAAAATTCAGCACATTATACCAAGCTCTGATCCAGTTTCTAGTCTACCTTGGGGGTTTATATGATTACAAGGATATGTTTAAGTAAATCATAAACATTCACAATGCTTGTTTTCATTCTCCACTCTTCCAATTGATACTGTATGTTATTTTTTCTGTGTAAATCTTGGGTTTTTCAAAATAAAATCTGTTTTTATTCAATAAAACAAAAAAAATTGGTTAAAAAGGAAAAGTCTGTAAGAACTTAAAAGCAATCACAAGCTCTGGGAATAAGATTTGGGTCCCATGGCCTCATCCTCCCAGTAGGACACATTTATAGAAACAAAAAGTCACTTACAAACAATCAGAGTTTCTCTATATTTTTTCCATGCAGAATAAATGGAAGAAATGTTCACATTCACAAAACTTTACTTGTTAGAGGGCAGACAGCAGAAGCAAGAAGAACTACAATCCTGCATCCTGTAGAACAAAAACCACATTCACAGAAAGACAAGATGAAAAGGCAGAGGGCTATGTACCAGATGAAGGAACAAGATAAAACCCCAGAAAAACGACTAAATGAAGTGGAGACAGACAACATTCCAGAAAAAGAATGAAGAATAATGATAGTGAAGATGATCCAGGACCTTGGAAAAATAATGGAGGCAGAGATCGAGAACAAGCAAGAAATGTTTAACAAAGACCTAGAAGAATTAAAGAACAAACAAACAGAGATGAATAATACCATAACTGAAATGAAAAATACACTAGAAGGAAACAATAGAAGAATAACTGAGGCAGAGGAACGGATAAGTGACCTGGAAGACAGAATGGTGGAATTCACTGTTGGGGAACAGAATAAAGAAAAAAGAAGGAAAGAAATGAAGACAGACTAAGAGACATCTGGGACAACACTACACGCACCAACATTAGCATTATAGGGGATGAAGGAACAAGATAAAACCCCAGAAAAACGACTAAATGAAGTGGAGACAGACAACATTCCAGAAAAAGAATGAAGAATAATGATAGTGAAGATGATCCAGGACCTTGGAAAAATAATGGAGGCAGAGATCGAGAACAAGCAAGAAATGTTTAACAAAGACCTAGAAGAATTAAAGAACAAACAAACAGAGATGAATAATACCATAACTGAAATGAAAAATACACTAGAAGGAAACAATAGAAGAATAACTGAGGCAGAGGAACGGATAAGTGACCTGGAAGACAGAATGGTGGAATTCACTGCTGTGAAACAGAAGAAAAAGAATGAAGAATAATGATAGTGAAGATGATCCAGGACCTTGGAAAAATAATGGAGGCAGAGATCGAGAACAAGCAAGAAATGTTTAACAAAGACCTAGAAGAATTAAAGAACAAACAAACAGAGATGAATAATACCATAACTGAAATGAAAAATACACTAGAAGGAAACAATAGAAGAATAACTGAGGCAGAGGAACGGATAAGTGACCTGGAAGACAGAATGGTGGAATTCACTGTTGGGGAACAGAATAAAGAAAAAAGAAGGAAAGAAATGAAGACAGACTAAGAGACATCTGGGACAACACTACACGCACCAACATTAGCATTATAGGGGTCCCAGAAGAAGAAGAAGAGAGAGAAAAGACCCGAGAAAATATTTGAAGAGATTATAGTCGAAAACTTCCCTAACATAGGAAAGGAAATAGCCACCCACGTCCAGGAATTGCAGAGAGTCCCAGGCAGGGTAAACCCAAGGAGAAACAGGCCAAGACACATAGCAATCAAATTGACAAAAATTAAAGACAAAGAAAAATTATTGAAATCAACAAGGGAAAAACGACAAATAACATACAAGGGAACTCCCATAAGGTTAACAGCTGATTACTCAGCAGAAAGTCTACAAGCCAGGGGTGGCAGGAAATATTTAAAATGAAGAGCTAACACCCATCCTTCTCAAACTCTTCCAAAAATTGCAGAGGGAAGAACACTCCCAAACTAATTCTATGAGGCAACAATCACCCTGATACCAAAACCACCCAAAGATACTACAGAAAAAGAAAATTACAGACCAATATCACTGATGAATACAGATGCAAAAATCCTCAACAAAACACTAGCAAACAGAATCCAACAACACATTAGAAGGATCATAACCAAAAGACACAGGCTGGCTGAATGGATACAGAAACAAGACCCATATATATGTTGTCCACAAGAGACCCACTTCAGACCTAGAGACACATACAGACTGAAAGTGAGGGGATGGAAAAAGATATTCCATGCAAATAGAAATCAAAAGAAAGCTAGAGTAGCAATACTCATATCAGATAAAACAGACTTTACAATAAAGAATGTTATATGAGACAAGGAAGGATGCTACATAATGATCAAGGGATCAATCCAAGAAGAAGATATAACAATTATAAATATATATGCACCCAACATAGGAGCACCTCAATACATAAGGAAACTGCTAACAGCTATAAAAAAAGGAAATTGACAGTAACACAATAATAGTGGGGGACTTATAACCTCGTTACACCAATGGACAGATCATCCAAACAGAAAATTAATAAGGAAACACAAGCTTTAAATGACACAACAGACCAGATAGATTTAATGGATATTTATAGGACATTCCATCCAAAAACAGCAGATTACACTTTCTTCTTAAGTGTGCACAGAACATTCTCTAGGATAGATCACATCTTGGGTCACAAATCAAGCCTCAGTAAATTTAAGAAAACTGAAATAATATCAGGCATCTTTTCTGACCACAACGCTATGAGATTAGAAGTCAGTTACAGGGAAAAAAACATCAAAAACAAAAACATATGGAGGCTAAACAATACGTTACTAAATAACCAAGAGATCACTGAAGAAATCAAAGAGGAGATCAAAAAATACCTAGAGGCAAATTACAATGAAAACACGATGATCCCAAACCTATGGGATGAAGCAAAAGCAGTTCAAAGAGGGAAGTTTATAGCAATACAAGCCTACCTCAGGAAATGAGAAAAATCTCAAGTAAAAAAATCTAACCTTACACCTAAAGGAACTAGAAAAAGAAAAACAAACAAAACCCAAAGTTAGTATAATGAAAGAAATCATAAAGATCAGAGCAGAAATAAATGAAATAGAAACAAAAAAACAATAGTAAAGATGAATAAAACTAAAAGCTGGTTCTTTGAGAAGGTAAACAAAATTGATAAACCTTTCACCAGACTCATCAAGAAAAAGATGGAGAGGACTGAAATCAATAAATTTATATATGAAAAAGGAGAAGTTACAACAGACACGGCAGAAATACAAAGCATCCTAAGAGACGACTACAAGCAACTCTATGCCAATAAAATGGACAACCTGGAAGAAATGGACCAATTCTTAGAAAGGTATAACCTTCCAAGACTGAACCAGGAAGAAACAGAAAATATAATCAGACCAATCACAAGTAATGAAATTGAAACTGTGATTTAAAATCTTCCAACAAACAAAAGTCCAGGATCAGATGGCTTCACAGGTGAATTC
>NC_041222.1:38525460-38525714 GCF_002837175.3 Physeter macrocephalus | reverse complement strand
TCACCACTCTTATTCAACATAGTTTTGGAAGTTCTAGCCACAGCAATCAGAGAAGAAAAATAAATAAAAGGAATACAAATTGGAAAAGAAGAGGTAAAACTGTCACTGCTTGCAGATGACATGATACTATACATAGAGAATGCTAAAGATGTCACCAGAAAACTACTAGAGCTAATCAATGAATTTGGTACAGTTGCAGGATACAAAATTAATGCACAGAAACCTCTTGCATTCCTATACACTAATGATGAAAA
>NC_041222.1:38486916-38524787 GCF_002837175.3 Physeter macrocephalus | reverse complement strand
ATAGTAATCAAGACAATATGGTACTGACACAAAAACAAAAATATAGATCAATGGAACAGGACAGAAAGCCCAGAGATAAACCCACGCACCTATGGTCAACTAATCTATGACAAAGGAGGCAAGGATATACAATGGAGAAAAGACAGTCTCTTCAATAAGTGGTGCTGGGAAAACTGGAAAGCTACATGTAAAGGAATGAAATTAGAACACTCCCTAACACCATACACAAAAATAAACTCAAAATGGATTAGAGACCTAAATGTACGACTGGACACTATAAAACTCTTAGATGAAAACATAGGAAGAAGACTCTTTGACATAAATCACAGCAAGATCTTTTTTGATCCACCTCCTAGAGTAATGGAAATAAAAACAAAAATAAGCAAATGGGACCTAATGAAACTTTAAAGCTTTTGCACAGCAAAGGAAACCATGAACGAAACAAAAAGACAACCCTCAGAATGGGAGAAAATATTTGCAAAGGACTCAACGGACAAAGGGTTAATCTCCAAAATATATAAACAGCTCATGCAGCTCAATATTAAAAAAAACAAACAACCCAATCCAAAAATGGGCAGAAGACCTAACTAGACATTTCTCCAAAGAAGACATACAGATGGCCAAGAAGCACATGAAAACCTACTCAACTTCACTAATTATTAGAGAAATGTAAATCAACACTACAATGAGGTATCACCTCACACCAGTTAGAATGGGCATCATCAGAAAATCTACAAACAACAAATGCTGAAGAGGGTGTGGCGAAAAGGGAACCCTCTTACACTATTGGTGGGAATGTAAATTGATACAGCCACTATTCAGAACAGCATGGAAATTCCTTAAGAAACTAAAAATAGAACTACCATATGACCCAGCAATCCCACTACTGGGCATATACCCAGAGAAAACCATAATTCAAAAAGACACAGGCACCCCAATGGTCATTGCAGCACTATTTACAATAGCCAGGTCATGGAAGCAACCTAAATGCCCATCAACAGACGAATGGATAAAGAAGATGTGGTACATATATACAACGGAATATTACTCAGCCATAAAAAGTAACGAAATCGGGTCATTTGTAGAGATGTGGATGGATCTAGAGACTGTCAGACAGAGTGAAGCAAGTCAGAAAGAGGAAAACAAATATCTTACATTAACTCATATATGTGGAACCAAGAAAAATGGTACAGATGAACCAGTTTGCAGGGCAGAAATTGAGACACAGATGTAGAGAACAAATGTATGGACACCAAGGGGGGAAAGTGGCGGGGGGGCGGATGGTGGTGTGATGAGTTGGGAGATTGGGATTGACATAAATACAATAATATGTATAAAATGGATAGCTAATATGAACCTGCTGTATAAAAAAATAAATAAAATTAAATTAAAAGAAAATAAAATTAAATAAAGACAGTGGGGAGTTTGTGATGTCAGAGAATCCTATGAAATATAAAATTCCTGAATGAAAAAAAAATTTACATGTTATGTCACTGATATGTGCCATTGTTTTCCCCCTTTCTCCTATTTATAATATTAACTGAAATAACATATGCAAATGTGTTTTACCCGTGCCTAAAATAAATTAGTAGTCCTAAATGTGTTCAATTGGTTTTTTATTGGTTCATTTGTTTCATTAATTAATTCACTTTTTCCCTTATACTCTGAAAAGATATTAATTTAAAAATTCTAATCAAGGGCTTCCCTGGTGGCGCAGTGGTTGAGAGTCCACCTGCCGATGCAGGGGACACGGGTTCGTGCCCCAGTCCGGGAAGATCCCACATGCCGCGGAGTGGCTAGGCCTGTGAGCCATGGCTGCTGAGCCTGCGCGTCCGGAGCCTGTGCTCCGCAACGGGAGAGGCCACAACAGTGAGAGGCCTGCATACGGCAAAAAAAAAAAAAGCAAAAAAAAATTCTAATCAACATGATAAAAAAGTAGATCTCATGTTTATTATTCACAGAATTTTCTAAATCTCTAGAACAAAAACAAACCTTTTCAATGAATCTCATCACTGGCCTATTTTCACTGGTAATTTCATACATGTGACTCATCAAAATTCTGCCTGTGTGTGTGTGTGTGTGTGTGTGTGTGTGTGTGTGTGTGTGTGTGTTGAGGGATAGGGGAACTTAGATTTTTGTCATCACCATGCCAATATAGTTGACTTAAGCATTATCTCTTTCTCTTATATTTCAAAATTGTCTTCCTGAATGTCTGAAGATCTGGCCTTTTAAGGCAAAATTACATAGTTAATCCAACCTACTTCAGTAGCTTAATTATTTCAGGGTTTTGTTTTTACTTAATCACTTTACATTTTTATTTTCCACATGGAATTTTGCCTGTGTGCAACTTCATTTCCATAGTAGGCATATAGAACATCATGAACACAGTTCACTTACAAAGGATAAACTTTATGATAATTCACTTGATGCATTACTGTTTTTAACCTAATTTATTTTTTCTCATGGAATTTGTTTAATACCTAAAATTATATAATGCATTTGCTTGTTTACTTACTTGCTGCCTCTCTTCTACACAAAAATATAAAGTTTATGAGACCAGGAACTGTCTCTTTGCTGCTCTATTCTCACTCAAAACAGTACCTAGCACATATTATATGCACAGTAAATATCCCATATTTCTAGTACAATTTGTTGAAAAGATTATCTTTACCCATTGACTATGTCAAAAGGCAGTTGGCTAGATGTACGTGGTTCTATTTCTGGTCTCTCTATTTTTTTCCATTCACTTATGTCTTACCTTTATGCCAAGGCTCAATTGTCATGATTACTGACCTTTATAATGAATCTTGAATTTAAGTGGTGCAAAGCCTCCAAATTTGCTCTTATTTTTCAAAATTATTTTGGCTATTCTAAGGTCTTCACATTTCCACATGTATTTAGAATGTACTTTTCAATTTCTATAAAGTGCTGCAGAGTTGATTAATATTGACTTAAACTATAGATAAATTGGGGAATATTTGTTTTGCTAACCTTACTTTTCTTTTATTCCAGTTTCCTTTGGCTACCTTTATATTGTTGAAATGATTTCATTGTATAGGCTACTTCAAATCATTTTTCAGAATCAAGGGGTAGATAAATAATCTGACACAGCCTTGAAATATAAACAGAAGAGAAACCTTGATTATTGTGCTTCCCTCATCCAGGTAACAGTTAATATCTAGATCCACATGAGATGCTACTATCACTATGCTGATCAGTGATTCTCAACTACTCCTTGGGGCATGCTTCCCTATTCTATTAATGTGACTGATGATTATGCACTAAGAACTCGAAAGGCAAGGAGGCACGAAACAAAGTTTGTGAAGCATTGGCATAAAGCGAATCGTTCTTCAAGACTAATGTGAATAGCAAGAAGACATCCGGATTCAGTGCAAAGGAGGTAGAACTTGACTGGCTACGCTCTTCAGTTCTCTCTAATGATATGCACAGTGGAGTTTAGTATAATTCTAGTTTAAATTTAGTTTCTAAATGCTATATTAAAATATCAAACAATTAGGGTAATACGAAAAGTAAAATAATAGTTTAGATACTTATTTATGTTTTAATTTCTATATGTATATATTTCTGCTGCTGAAGGCTCTAGACTATATTTCTTCAGTATGTGAAGAGGGAGAGAACAAGAAACATGAGTTGTAACACCAGAATCAGACAGTAGCAGTGCTATTGGGTAAAAGTGTACAGGAATAATCTTAATTGAGAATATCTTCTAGACTTCTACTGTCTAGTTGGAGCAGAGGATTCCAAATATCAGCCTAGAGTCTTATGCTTTCTTAAAACACCAGGTACATAATGTCAAATAATTTTGATGATTGTATAATTTTTCTATTTTTTACGTCAATCAGGAAAATATTTCCCTAGCTTATCTGTACATCTTAACACAGATTAAATCTCTGACCTGGAGATGAGGTAAATGATTGACCCAACTGACTCAAGAGAAGTATCAATATTTTTCTTAACAGCCATAGACTGTGTGTGCATATGGAGGGGGAAAGTGTCTGCTTAAATTGTTCTATATTCTTTGTTATGGGTTGAATTGTGTCCTTCTCCCACCCCAAAAAACTTGGAGTCAAAATGCCCAGGACCTCAGTATGTGACTCTATTTGGAGGTAAGGTCTTTGCAGAATTAATCAAGTTAAATTGAGGTCATTAGGGTGGGCCCAAATCCAATACAACTGGTGTCCATATAAAAAGGGGAAATTTACACAGAGACCAACACACATAGAGGGAAGATGATTTGGAGAGACACGGGGAGAAGATGACCATCAATAAGCAAACGAGAGAGGCCTAGAACATATTCTTTGTTCACAGACCTCAGAAGGAACCAATCCTGCCAATACCTTGATTTCAGACTTCAAGCCAGAACTGTGAGACAGCACATTCTCTTGTTTAAGCCATGCAATTTGTGGTACTTTGTTAAGGCAGCCCTAGAAAACTAATACCCCCTTGTACTGATACAAAATGCGGTTATCAGACAGTACAGGAAGTCCAAAATGAGTCCATCCAGTCTTTCCTATTCCCTTTTGATAGCAGGAACATTTACACTCATGACCCTTGATATGGCAAGTGATAGCTTTGGTTGTGGTAGTAGGCATGATTGATGAAATTTTGTCATATGCATGCTCTCAGCCACTGGGATAGCTTGTCTGTATACTACTTAATTATCTAAATACTTCTCAGTGAAGTAGTCTATGCCCGAGTGTAGGTTCTCGGGTGATCTACTTGAGGTAGTTAGGAATGGCAAAGGCGGAAATCTCAGTATATTCCAGTCAAAGAATTAAGCCACTAGAATGGCCAAGTCTGAGTAGTAAACCCAGGAAAGTAGGTCACTGAGTATTGGAAATTCTCAAAGTCATGCAGATCTCTGTGACAGTGGGGATGAGAGTTGGGTGTCAACGAGGAGCACAGTAACTGATCCATTTTGTCTCCCTGGTTGAGGTTTGATTATTAAATACATTGTCGTGTATCAGGTTAAATTTGAAAAGCGTAGGAAAGGTTAGACATTCTCTCCCCAGTAAAACACCACAAAGATAATACTGAATCTGTTGCATAGAACATCAGTATGAGAATTGAGAATGTTGAGATTACAATTTATATGACTTGGGACTGCCAATTTAAGAGCCATCCAGACCCAAGCCTATAGCCACAGGAATAGCATTCCACCTGTATTATAACCATCACCAAGAAGAGTAGCATTGAGAGATGCTATTAAGTATTATTCAGGCTTAGGACATGTGTTGTATCTTTTTGGCAGGCAATGCCAGCCAGAAAACCCTAGTATGTAAAAGAACGTGGGAAAAACATCTATGTTTTTCATCTATGTGATCATATTCACTGAAAAATATTAAAAAAAAATATAACCTTTCAAACTTGAAGATGCCATAAATGCTCAAGAGACTGTACCAACCTAGTGATCACTAGAACCCACTGAATGAGATCCAGAGACGCTGCAGTCTTGAGGCTGATGAAAAACTCTCTAGGACCCTCTCAAAGTTTTCACTGAGACAGAGCACCTAATGTCCTGGAAAAAAATCTCACGGCTCATATTCTGGTTAAATTTTGATCCAAGGGGAAAGCATTTCTGAACTAGTTTGAAATGTCAAAATATAAAGGTGAAGGAGACAATGTAATGGAGGTCAATGATGTAAATTTTCATCCATTTCTACAGTTTCTTCCATAACATCAGAAGCCATTGTGAGCTATAAAAGGACTGTTGCACTAGTACAGCTACAGGACCAGAGGCTGAGTAGCAGACACAAGATTCTGGAATAGAATCAAGACTGTTTGAGAGTAAGAGCAAGCAGAGTGGGTACAAAGAAACTGAGGCAAATCCAGGGAATTGTAATCAATCAGAAATATACACCTTTTACTTTTCTAATATATTGACTATATATACTTTGGGTTTACTTAAAGAATCAGGAAAAGAACAGACATTTAGATGGGATATGATTTCATATCACATGCAGCTTTTCTTGTATCCCCAGCCACTGTGGTTGTATGAGAAAACAGTTGGAAGGGATGCTTTACTAAAGAGTGGTAAGTTCTGGTGGAGGAGGGTAGTTAATAATTAACACTCTCATCCATACGTATACTCCCAGATTTAAGAACTTAGGAGTTTTGTGAAAGACACAGAAGTATATCACAGGAAGCAGTCTTCCAGGATTGAGTTCATTGATTCAGTCTGGTTACCACTGTGCTGGTGACAGGAAGAGGCTGGATGGAGACACATAAGAAAGATTTTGCAGAGTGTTCTCCAGAATCATGATATGAATTGAGGATGCTTTCAGAGATTTGGTATAGTGATGGCTAAGAGTTCAGGCTGGAAGCAAGACTGTCTCGGTTTGAATCTTAGCTGTGGAACTTACTACAGAAGTAATAACATAAATGGTAAGGAAATACAATATTCTCTTGAATGAATATAATGCAGCTTATTTATCTATTCCATGTTGACGCACATGAGTTGTTTCCAGGTTTTACAGTGAGTAATAATATGAACTTTAATATATACATGGACATATGAACACTTTCCTTTCATGTTTAGGAGAGGAATTCTGTAATAGAGGGATGTTTAGTTAATGGAAATGACTCCAGTGCAGGATGAAAGGATTTGTTCAGCTATGGCATTGGGTTGCAACGTCCTATCTTTGTTACTTCTTTGACATAATATCTTCTTTACCTAAATTCTCTGATTTTTAATCCACAACCATGGACTTGCCTGTCATCCTTTCTTTCCTAATAATTCTCTCTTTTCAACTTTTCAAACAAGCATACTGTAATGACAGAATTGTTGCCTATGCTCCTCTGATCAAGTTCCACTCAACTAAGTTTCATTTTTTAAAAATGCCAGCCCCTGATGCAGTTTTTATCGGAAGTTTCTAGTTCTGACTGTTCCTCAGTATCCATTTTGCTGGGCCCATTTCATATGTGTCTCCTCTTTTTATTGTGGCTAGATGTTTTTTTGGTTGCTGTTGTTGTTGTTTTTAACTTTGCCCTGGCTAGCCTCTGAGACCCTCAAGTCCAGGACCATAACTCATTCAAATATTTTAGCATGGGTAGGCAGAGTACATAACACTTAGTAGATGACAAATACCACTGAAAAATACATGAATAATTGAATATATACCTTAATTTATATTAACTGAGTCTGTTGTTTAAGCATTGAGTCCCCTCTATTATAATTAAGCAAATGTTTTCCTCCTATCTTTTCTGCTGTATATAGGGTCCACTATTTAATCATTATTTTTAAAAATTAATACTCTGTTGACTAGTTATTGATATGTATGTGTAGAAGGTGAGGTGTTAGTATCAAGGTATATATTTCTTTTAGAGATCCTTTCATTTGATAAAGTGGTTTTTTTCCAGCTTCATGGTATGCTATTTAGGCTAAACTTTACGACACCTCATAAAATATTGTTTTTTAGTCATTTGGTTTGTTACTACTGTCTAAGCTCTTTTTGTTATATATATATAGTACCAAGGTTTCTATATTTGTAATTTAAATACATTGAAGATATTAACATCATTTTCAATCGAACTCACCCAGGTATTTAATTTAGTTAAGATCTCTAGTGACTGTATGTTGTCAGGGATAGATTGAAATTGAAATTGACAGGAGTAAAATAAAGTTCTACCACCTCTCCAGAATCCCAAATGAGAGCAAAAAATAAAGTCTCAAATTATCTGAAAATGTATAAATAAGTAGTCCATTGTTTGCTTCTGGATAATCAATTAAGAAGAGTTAATGAGTAAACAAATAATTATTGGATGGGCAGAAAGCAATGATTACAGAATTAAGTACATGTGCAGCAAGCACAAGCTAGGATCTTTGTTTTGTCAATACTTTTATAATGAATCAACATTATTTGTGGATATTTACCAGTTTATGGTAAAGGAATATGCTAAACTCAGTCTTTCTGTAAAGAACAATAAATTCACTAACTGAGAAATCATGTGTCGTTAGCATTTGTTTTTGAAAGTGTGAAAATTTGATATAACTTTTGTCCCTAAAAGACCCATTTATGAACTTAATATCATTTTACATTAATTTGAAAGTTGTAAAAATTAATTTTCTGTGCTTGAAGGTTGTTTTTATTGCTTCAAGTATTATTCTGACAACTATAAATGCCAAAGATTTTGAGAAAAGCACTTTTGCACAATCCATTGGAAAAAAATGGATTCGATAACACATGAAGCAAATTCTAAACTTCATGTTTTTAAGTATATATCTTCATAGACGTATGCCCTGATTTTTAGTTTCCTCTTCAAAATATCAATAATGATCCCTATCTGCTATCTTCACAAAGTTGTTTAAGACTCATGTGATATGGTTATGAAAGCAAATTTTAAAATGTATGAGCTTTGAAATTAAGAACTTTCATGCTAGAGAGCACTCTAATAGTCTTTGAAGAGTTTATACAATTAAACCAACTGCTTAATTTTCTAAGTCATGGCAGTACCCATGTGGAGAATAAGCACAATGGCTAAGCTGCAGTGCTGAGTTTCTATGGGGCAACTGGGATAAGAAGTGACAGTTTTGTAGGGTACTCTAAAGCTTTTCATTCCATTCTAACATGTTAAAACAAATCAGTATCTGTAGATAATGTTTCACTTGGATTTTTTTTTTTTTTTGATGTTTCCTTGGTTTGGAGAAATTTCTGTCTTGGATGTGACTGGCTATTTGTTTATGTGTAATCTAGGAAATGCCCCTTTATCAACTTCAGGAACAATTTAGGAAACGAAGATGGTTTTTCTGGGTGAAATATAATCCACTTACTAAATAATATCTGCTTTTAAAAATGCTTTTTGGTTAAATTGGATGTACTTGAATATTTAAGATCCACTGTTCTAAGAGTCAGAATGTTAGTTCAGGTAATACTGATTAACATATCAGGCATATAAACATATATCTACATGTACTATGTGAATAGACAGATAAATAGGTACAAATTATATGCATACACGTACATAGACAAGTATGTATATTCATACATACATGTCTGAAAAAAAATTAACCTTGTCTAGTTGAAGTGTGTTCTTAAAATCACACTGATCATGCGCGGTCAATAACGTAAAGCCCAGTGATTTTCTTTTATCAACTCACAGAGTGGGGGAATATTGTTCTTGTATGGACTTTTCTCATGTAACTGAGTTTTTGACTGCAAATCTATCCTGTTTTTTGGCATAAATAGTCAAATGTGCATTTCTCATGTCTTTGAATGTACATTACTGGGCTCTCAGGTGTATATAAATTGTGTCCAACATAAAGACTGCTCTCAGAACGTTAAAGAGAAGCTCTGTGACTTATTGCAAAAATATTCCATATTTTTTCTCTTTTCTGTTGCTTGAGAGTATAAGAGTAACATGGTGCAGTGGAAGGAGCATGAATATATATATAAATATACACACACACACATATGTATATGTATATATATATCCAGCTCATTATTTTATTATTTATCTTTATAAATGTAGATTATCATACTTATCTAGAGATGACAATAAATCAAATTGATCCAGAATCCCTATTCTCAAAACAGTGTTATTGTGCTGTCTTCTGGACAGCAGATGATATTGGCTTGGGGGAGCCTGGATGCAGTGACTTATTACTTATCTCTTGGCTAAGTAGGTAAATTCATGACCTTTCAGCTCAAAATATGTGCTGGCCATCTGCTTCTGGATGCCTGAGTCAACGTGGTAGCAAGGCAGAATCACAAGGTTTTAGACCTTTAGATCTTCTCCAACACCTCTCATTCCCTTTAGTTTAAAAAATTCCTATGGAACTTCTCTTTTGAGCCATTCACACTTTAGTGAAAATTCACTCAATTATCATTTAGCGAGTAATTCTTTTTTTTTTTTTTTTTTTTTTTTTTTTTGCGGTACCGGGGTTGGCTCACGGGCCTAGCCGCTCCGCGACATGTGGGATCTTCCCGGACTGGGGCACGAACCCTCATCCCCTGCATCGGCAGGCGGACTCTCAACCACTGCGCCACCAGGGAAGCCCTAGCGAGTAATTCTTAAATGATACTAGGTGAGACAGATGGTATCTTGGAAATAGATCAAAAAATTCTTCCAAAATTTTTACTTTTTAGGATTGAGACATCTTAAAAGGAGGAAACAGGATAAAAAGTATTTTTGCACAAATCTTTTAAGCAGTACTGTCTACCTTCCCAGCACCGTGTGGCAGCAGAAAAACTTTGTTGACAAATTTCTGAACCATCAAAACAACTACTCTGCAAGTCTTCTTTTCTTTCATGTCCTGTCCACAAACTGTTACTATTTTCTCTTTTTAAATTCATCCTTCCTCTTTCTAATTTGATCTGCATTGTTGCTACCCATTCATGAAATCAACTTCTTGACTGATTTGCCTCCTTATGGGCAGCGCCTCGCTCAGTCACTTGCAGAAAGGCCCTGCTGGCTTTAACCTTACACTTGGGAATTTACACTTAGATATACTAATCCTCTTTGCCATTTTGAATTCACAAGTAAGATTCACACTGCCAAGAAAAAGCTACAGAACTGAGAGGCTGGAGTTACTGAGTTTCAGATTTTCAGACAAAGAGAATTGGTCTGCCTCACTTTGCCACCATCACAAAGCCATATTATAGAGAAACTCAAGGGTCCTGTCTTGTACCCAGTGTGGAAGGCCAGTAGCATGTATATTTTGTTGTTCAGTTTTGTATTTCCTTTTTGTAACAAATGGTATTAAAACACGCAAGAAAGTATATTTTACATATGGCAGCCATTCCTACTCTGAAATTAAAAAACAAAAATGGGATATCTTGGTAAGAAAGACAATAGTATGATCATAGCACTACATTCACGAAAGGCTAGTTCTAGTGTCAAGTTGTAATAAATTTATATCTTGGAAGATGCCCATTGTTTAAAAACTTTTATGTAACTTTCTCAAGCCTTAAATGTTACCATCTTATGCTCCATTCCTTAAACTAAGTACTTCTTGATTATCCAAGATCATTTTTGTTTTGTTTCATTTTATCCCAACTGTAACACATTTCTCTAATTTTAAAATATTTTATGAAAATGATTTTTACCTTTGTATAACAATATTGAGAGAAAGAGAAAATATAAATGATTTCCACAAAGTCTTATGCTGGGTCTTAACAGCATAAGAGTATAGATCTTGTGAATAAAACTGCAGCTTTGGGAAGCCAAAGCAAATATTTGCAAAGCAAAGAACACCCTCTGAGCCAGACAACTCCTGGGATATGATTCAAAGCTAGGTCACAACAGAGGAAAAAAATGAAATCTTGACTCTCCCCAGAATACCCGACTTCCATTTTTTTCTGGGGGAACTGAAACACAGAGAGCATCATCCAAGTTTAATTATTCCATGTTAGCCATTTTACAACTTTAAACATACTATCCCAAAACTTTCAACTCTACACTGGATTAATTAAATCATAATTAAGATTGAAAATTGAAAATTAAAATCTGGAAAACTTACTACACTTATCTTTTTATTCATGCTTATGGAGCATGAGTTTGTATATGTGATGGCCACTGAACATCTGTAAAAATAATAAGGTAGATTTGTACACTCTGATGTACAAAAAGTTATCTAAACCACATTATCAATTAGTAAACAAGACATGGGATACTGTTTATGTGTTATAATACCATTATTAAAGATAAAAAATACTTTTATATACACTCTGATTAGAGTTCTCCAGAGAGACAGAACCAATAGGACATATATATAGAGAAGAAATTTACTTTAAGGAATTGGCTCATATGATTGTGGGGGATGGCAAGTCTGAAATCTACAGGGCAGGCTAGCAAGCTGAAAACTCAGTTAGGAGTTGACACTTCAGTCTTCAGACAGAATTTCTTCATCTCTGGGAATTCTCCGTTTTTTAGCTCAAAACCTTCATCTGATTAGATAAGGCTCACCCACATTTTTGAAGGTAATCTCCTTTATTCAAAGTCAACTGATTATAGATGTTAACCACATCTACAAAATACCCTAATGGCAACACCTAGATCAATGTTTGACTAAATAATGGAGTGCCATAGCTTAGACAAGTTGACACCTAAATCTAACCACCACAGGGAGAGAATTATATAAAGGAGTGAATGCCAGGAGCTGGGAAATCAGTGGTGGCTCCTTGCTGTCTGCAGAAGGTGTATAGTTTTGTGCTTGTTTAAGTAATTTTTCACCAGATAAGAAATGCATAGAATCCACTGATGGGCAACATTTTTTCTCAAATAATTTCTACTGAAAAATTAGTATCTACTGCTTCTAGATAATACACTGGCAATTCTGAGGATAAACTGGTAATCTATAAACAAACTCTTTTTTTTTCATTTTAACATTCAGATGAATCAAGTTAGAAGTAGTCCACTTTCACACCACCATCTCTCAGGACAAGGTCAAAAGCACAAAAGTAACCAAAGAACATTGTTTCATGCCACACCCATTTCCCAAGGCTTTCATTCATTCTATGCCAAGAATGATTCGGGCATGTTTGTGTGTGTGTGTGTGTGTGTGTGTGTGTGTGTGTGTGTGTGTGTGTAAGTGCTTATGGCACTAAAGCCATCTGTGACACAGTAGCAGGTGAAATGATTCACAAAAGTTGTGTCAGCCTGAAGTCAGAGTCAATGAGGAAACCTCAATTCCTTGTTCTTAGTCCAATGTCAGGCTGTAGACCAAGGTTACAGCATATGAGCAGGGCTGCAGATCACAGAAAAGTCTTTCCTAAGATTAATGGCAGGGCTGAGCCAAAGATGACTGAAAGGGCACCCTCTGGCATGCTCATTTATCAGGGATTTACTTGTTGGCTAATGATAGCAATAACAGTTTGTATCTGACAAACACAACTGAATATGTGCAGTGAGAAACTCTATATTTGAAGTTGGATTATACTGGATCCATACAATTTCCCCTTTTATTGCTCGGGCTGTCATCATAGTCTCTGTCAGTGAAGTTTGTGCTTTTTACTTTAATTTTTAGGAAAGGTAATTATTTTTGCAAAAAAAAAAAAAAAAGGGAACACAATTGAAGATCATATTAAATTAACTTTTAATTTTCCTGCATTCTTTAGAAAGATATTTTTCAAATACATATGTAATTTCTAGATTGCTATAATCATAGCAGAGATAGAATTAAATTTTTCACTTAAATTCTTACTGTTAACACTATTCTGTGGTCTATATTTCCTAAAAGTGTTTTTTTGATTGTTTTTCTTACAAAAATACATTCTCATATAAAATGTATAAAATGCTGGTAAACAGAAGAAATTTTGTCTCTCTTGATCTTACAACCATGCTACAACTACTGTTAGCAATATTTTTCCTATGATCTTTATTTTATTTTATTTTATTATTATTTTTTTTGTGGTACGCGGGCCTCTCACTGTTGTGGCCTCTCTCGTTGCGGAGCTCAGGCTCCGGACGCGCAGGCTCAGCAGCCATGGCTCACGGGCCCAGCCGCTCCGCGGCATGTGGGATCTTCCCGGACTGGGGCACAAACCTGTGTCGCCTGAATCGGCAGGCGGATTCTCAACCACTGCGCCACCAGGGAAGCCCTGATCTTTATATTTTAAATTAACGTACACATATGTAAATTCACAGATGCATATATACACACGATTATGCATCCACATGCTGTGAAATGTACTGAGTTTTCCTTTCCTTTTTCTGTTAATGCTGTATTGTGATAAGTTATTTCATTATTTATCCTTTAAAAACATAATTTTAAATGGCTGAACATTATTTCTTTGTGAAATTTTATTTAACTAACCACCTGATATCAGATACTTAAACTTTTTTTTCAATTTTTCAGCCCATTAAACAGTACTGTGATGAAGACTTTATTATTATATATTTGTCCTTATTCCTGGAAATAAATTATGAATAATAAGATGCTGCGTCAAAGAATATGTGTATTTGCTATGGCCTGAATGTTTGTGTCCCCCAAAATTTATGTGTTGAAATTTCGTGCCTGATGTGACAGTATTGGGAGGTGGGGTGGGGCCTTTGGGAGATGATTAGGTCATGAGGCACAGTCTTCATGGATGGGATTAGTGACCTAAAAGAGACCCAGAGAAAGTTCCCTTGCTCCTTCCGCCATGTGAGGTTACAAGAAAAAGGCAGTCATCCATTTATCAGTTAGGAAGTAGGTTTTCTTCAGACACAGAACCTGACCATGCTGACACTTTAATCTCAGACTTCCAGCCTCCAGAAGTATGAGAAATAAACTTCTGTTGTTCATAAGCTACCTTGTCTGTTGTATTTTGTTACAGCAGCCTGAATGGACTATGACTTAGAAAATTTAATTACGTATTGCAGAGGTAATCACTAAAATAGCAGATAGAGAATATATAAATTCCAAATGAAAGAAGGAAAATGGAATTATAACAAATAATCATAAATTAGAATTAATAGAAAAGCAAACTAGAACAGATGTACTAACACACACAAAAAATAGGTAGGCAGGTATGAGTTAAGTGTATTAGAAATTACATTCAATGTAAAAGGCCTAAATTGTTCAGTTAAATGACAAGATTAGCTGATTGGAAATAAAATAAAACTCAAATATATGCTATTTAAGCGAGACATTTAAAACAGAATAGTAGAAATTAAAAGGATAGAAATTTCTCATAATCCCTGGCAATCACTGATCACTTCTGTATCCCTATAGATTTGACTTTTCTAGAATGCTGTAATAATGGAATCACATCTTTGGAAACTGACTTCTTTTACTCAGAATAAAGATTTGAGATATATCCAAAGTCTTGCATACTTCAAAAGTTCATCCCTTTTTCTTACTGAACAGTACTCCATTATATAGATAAACAAACCATAATTTGTTTTCTATTCATTCCTTGAAGGACATTTGAGTCGCTGATAGTTTTTCTCAATTATCAATAGAGCCACTATGAGAATTTGTGTTCAGGTTATTGCATAAACATAAGTTTTTATTTCTCTAGAGTAGATACTCAGAAGTGAGACCGCTGGGTCATACATGGTAAATGTATGTTTAACATTCTCAGAAACTTCCAAATCTTTTTGTATTCCCACCAGCAATGTTGTGAGAGTTCCGGTTGCTCTGAATACTAACCAGAACTTTGTTCCTTTGTTTGTTTAAGCTATTCAAATAGTTGTGTAGTGGAATCTAATCACGGTTTCATTTTGCATTTCCCTGATGACCATTAATGTTGAATATCTTTGTCATTCTCATATCTTATTTGGTGAAGTGGCTGTTCCTGCCTTTTGTTAATTTTTAAACTGATTGTGTTTTCTTATTTTTGAACGTTAAGTGAACTTTATTTACTCTGGATACCTGTTCTTCGTGGATATGTAATAGAAAAATATTTTCTCTCATTTTGTGGCTTGCCATTTCATTCTCTTAGCAACGTCTTTCATAGTGCTTTTTTTCTGGTGAAGTCCAATTTATCATTTTTGTCTTTTATGAATTATGCTTTTGGTATTATATCTAAGAACTCATCACCAAACCCAAGGTCACATAGATTTTCTCCCATGTCCCTTCTAAGTTTTATATTTTTATATTTAGATACATGATTCATTTTGAGTTAATTTCTGTATAAGGTGTAAAATTTATAACACGGTTCATTTCCTTAGCCTATGAATCTCTAGTTGTTTCAGTACAACTTGCTGAAAAGATTAGCCTTTATTCATTGAATTGCTCTTGCACCTTTGTTAAAAATCAATTGGTCATATTTATGTGGATCTATTTCTAGATTCTCTGTTCTATTCCTTTATCTATGTGTCTGTTTCATCAATACCATACTGACTTAATTACTGTAGATTTATAGTAAGTCTTAAAATTGGCAATGTAATTCCTCCAAATTTATTCTTGTCTTTCAGAATTCTTTAAGCTATTCTAGCTCCTTTGCTTTTCCTTATAAATTTTAGTTAGCTGGTTTATATCTGAAAAAAAATCTTGCATAGATTTTGATAGGAATTGCATTAAAATGTATAGAACAATGTGGAAAAAATTAACATCTTTAATAAGTTGAATCAATCAATGAAAATGGTAGGGCTGGTCATGTATTTAGAACTTCATTTATTTCATTCATCACATTTTTTAGTTTTCAACATATAGATCCTACTCTTGGTTTGTTATATTTATAACTAAGTATTTCAATTTTTGGAGATTATTGTGTTTATATGGTATTTTATGGATTTTCTTTTTTTAAAAACAGTTTTTATATTCTAAGTTTGCATAGCTAGTGCATAGAAATAAGATTAGTTTTCCATGTGTTGACCTTGTAACTTAGGACCTTGCTAAACCCATTAGTTCTATAATTGCTTATAGATTCTTGGGGGTTTTCTACTTAGATGATTGTGTTGTCTGTGGATAGGAGCAGTTTTATTTCTTATCCCCCCCACCCCAGTCTACATGATTTTTATTTCTCTTTTTGTCTTATTACCCTTGTAAAGGCAAGAAATACATTTTATAAAACACTGTATTTGAACTTTCATTTCCAGGACAAAATAGACTGAGTACACTTTTCCTTATTTCTCCTACTAGTACAACTAAAATCTATGGACATTGTATATATAAAACAAACTTAAGAAAACTCTGAAAGGTAGAGAGAAGGTAAACTAGTTAAGAACCTTGAAACCTGAAGAATGACCTGGCAGTGGATTTCCTGGGATTTTTTTGTCTAATGTATCCAAGACTAGATGCTGGAAAAACTGGAAATCTGGAAACACAGAGAGCCACAGACAAACTTCAGGGAAAGCCTGCTCTCCTTAGCCAAAGGGCCAGGGAAAGGGAAAGGCTAACAAGACAGAAAATTTTTAGACAATTGCCCTACTCTTGGAAATACCATGGATTCTACACCCACCCCCACTAAGGCCAAGTGAGGAACCTAGATTTTTACCCTTGTCCCGCTATAATATGGCATCCCTTTCCTTCCTTCAGAGTGATCATAAAAGGCCCAGTGGGGATGTAAGACCTTCATCCCAGCCTGGATGTAAGACACTACGTCTGCTGCCCCCCAACACAAACATGGTGGTGTCAGTTCTGATCATGTCAGGAAGAGTAATGAAGTGCCCTCCCCAGCTAGGGCGGTGTGAGCAGAAGTTTTATGGCGAGCCTGAACTTCCACCTCTGCAACTCTTGCCCCAGCAGACTCAAAGGAGGCTAAGTAAGGAACTTGAATATCCACCCCTCCTGGGATTGGGAAGGTTGCCCCACCCCTTTCTCTCAATATTATAGTATCAGAAGGTGTCTGCTAAAACAAAAGATTGAAATAAGAGCCAGAGTCTCAGAACATAATACCCAAACTGTCTGGAATACAATCTCTTAACGGACTAATGGTTAAACAAATTACGGTACATCCATACTAGGGGATACTATTCAGTAATACAAAGGAACAAACTATTGATACATGCAACAACTTGGATGGATCGCAGGGCATTAGGTTGAGGAAAAAGAATGTTAATCTCATAAGGCCACATATTGTATGATTCCCTTTACGTAATATTATCAAAAGACAAAATTAGAGATGGAAAACAGATCAGTGGTTGTCAGGGTTACAGATGGTGGGGGACTAGGGGTGGGTATGTCTATAAAGGAGTAGAACTAGGGAGATCTTTTTTGTGAAGGAATATTCCTGTATCTTGACTACAGTGGTAGTTATACAAATAGATGTAGATATAGATATGGATAGACATGGGATAAAAAGAGCATAGAACTAATCACATGTATTGTATCAATGTCAGTTTCCTGGTTTTCATATGGTACCAAAGTTACATAAGATATGATCATTGAGAGAACTGGGTGGAGGGTACATGGTACCTCTCTACTTTCTTTGCAACTTCCTGTGAATCTATAATCATTCCAAAATAAAAAGTTTTAAAAATCAAACAAGCAAACACTCCAATGTATCTAGGAATGAATGTTAGTGAAAAATAGAAAATATTTTGCAGTTAAAGATAATAAAAACTATTCAAAAGGGTATGATGCAGGCAAAGCAATATATAGAGAAATCTACAGCCTTAAATGCATATGAAAGAAAAAAAGAATGGTTGAAAATTGATGAGCTGAGAATTTGTTTCAGGAAGTTAGAAAAAGATGACCAAAATAAATCCAAATAAAAGTTGAGAAAAGGTAACATAATAAATGAAATATACAAAGAAATATATAGTAAAAAAGGATCAACTGTATATGATCACTTGTATAGGGCTTGTTAAAAAACATTGCTGGAGCCCACCCCAAAATTTCTGTTTGAGTAGCTCTGGAGTGCCAAATTATGGTTCTTTTAAACAAATAACACAATTGAGAAAACTCTGGAGAGACTGAGAAAGAAAGAGCAGGAATAATTATAAATCACATCAATAATGAAAAAGGAAACATTAGTACAGATGCTACAGATGCTTTAGACATTAAACAGATAATGAGGATATTATTATAAGCAAGTTTTACCAAAATTTTTGAAGGTTTTAAATAAAATGAATAAGTTTTCCCAAACCTGTAATTTACCAAATCTAACTTTAGAAAATTAGAAAACCTGAATAGTTCAAAGTCATTTAAAATTTAATCAGTATTAAATATCTTTCAATAACAATAGATGAAAAAGTATGTATTATAGAAAGCATGATGACATTTTAAAGGCAGGAGGGTGTCCATTGCAAAATTCTTCTATTTTGCTATGTGTTTGACGTTTATTATAATTAAAGTGTTGGGATAAAAACCTTTGAATACACACACATGCACACACACACACACACACACACACACACACACACACACACACACATACACACACACACTAATGTCCCTTTTTTGAGAAATCAAGCAAGCATTAAGGAAAATATATTTCCAGTCTTACTAAAGTTTTCCAAAGGATAGAAACCAAAAGTTCCCCAACTTACTTTTTACTGCACCTGCATATCCTTGATACAAAAATCTCACAAATGTTTAAAATAAGAATTGTTGACCAAATTTACTCATTCCTGAACTGAGATGTACTATCATTGATATATTAGTCAATTGAATCTGAACTGTGTATGTGTGCCTATAGATAGAAAGATAGATAAATAGATAGGTAAATGATAGATATATAAATCTGGTTATCAAGCTTGATTTGACATTAAAAGTAAAGCAGTGTATTTCACTGCCTTAAATAAACTAAAAATAAAAAGTATAATATAAATTTTATCATCTTAAGAGCTGCAAAAAAGCACTTGATCAAATTCAACATCAATTCATAGTTTTAAAAAATCGGTAGAAAACCAATATTGAAATGTACTCCCTCAATCTAAAAAAAGTACCTACAAAAATAAACCAACCAACCAACCAAAAATAAAAATGGAAAAAAAAACCCCCCAAACCTTCTATAAACATCATACTTAATTGTTAAACATAAATATTGTTCTTCTTGAGGAGCAAAACCATAATGTCTGTTATAACCATTTCCACTCAACATATTATTGGATGTTAGAGTCAGTACAATCAAGGGAAAAACTATATAAGTGATTAAAAGAAACAAAAATGTCTTTATGTCCAGATGATACAGTTGGTATGTTAAAAATATTAAAGAATCTACAGTAAATGAATTAAAATTAATGAGAGTTTAATAAGGTGGTTGGATACAAAATTTATATGTAAATATATATAAATATATATTTATTATAATTATAATTAAATATATTTATATTTATAAAATATCTATGTAGCATTTATTTTCCTATATACCAGAAACAAACAGAAAATTAAATTTAAATTTTGATAGCATTTACAATTATTAAGAGCGACATATCTATCAACTATCTAGGAATAAATATAACAAATGTGTGCAAAATAATTAGGGATTTATTGTTATACATTAAAGATGACCTAAATAAATGAGGCCTTAACTGTATAGGGCAGTAGTTCTCACAGAATTAGCATCAACAGGTAACCTGTTAGAAATGCAAATTCTTGGGCCCCACTCCAGAACTACTGAAACAATTTCTGGGAAGGGGGTCTAGCAATCTATTTTAACAAGCCCTATAAAGGTGATTCTGATTCATTCTGGAATTTGAGAACTACTGATTTAGAGCTGTGAGGATTCATATGTACCAAGATACATGATCAGAAAAGTTTATGGCAGCATTGTTTGTTATCCCAAACTGAAAACCGTACAGATGCCAGTCAGTAGTATTAAATTGTGGTATACTGTAAAATAGTAGGCTATAAAGTAATAAAAATGAATGAATGACATATACATACAACAATATGGATGAATATAACATACATATTATTAAATGAATAAAGGAAAACAGAAAATAACATGTTCAGTTTGTTTCTTTTCATATAAAGTTTTAAAAGAGGCAAACCAAGCTATTGAAGATGCACACACAGGTGACAGCATTAAAAAAAAAAAAGGCAAGGACATGAGGTTCTTTTTCAACCCTTTCTAAGTACTATTTTTAACAATAAAAATGTCTAAAACTAAAACTAAGAAATATGGAAGGTAGATAAGGAAATTCTAATGTTTACTTAAGAGACATTCTGAGGTTTTATCTTATTCTTTCATTTGAAACATATTCCTTTGTTTCTTCATTTTGCTTCACTCTCTATGTTGGTTTCTTTGTATTAGATAAAACAATTCCTCCCCTAGTCTTGAAGGACTGGCCTTGTGTAGAAGATGAAACTTGTCTTTTAACCCTGCCCTAGCTCTTGGTTGTCTCTTGAACCTCTGTGACTATCTAAACAGCCTGTTATGTTTTTAATAGCTCCCAGGAGTTGAGGGAGTGCCAAGACCCGTCAGTGACCCAAAGGGAAGGATCTCAGTCAGCACCTAGATTCAGGCTGATTGGAAGCCAGACTCTCAGGCAGCAGCTTTTAAAGTATGCAAATATATACAGTCCTGTGGACTGAAGGGGGCACCTATTATACCATGAGTGTAAAAGCTCTTTTCTTGGACATACCAGTGAGCTGTAGTGAGGTAAAGGGAGAGCACAAAGACGGCATCCACTGGCCTAAGTTCCTAGGATTTTAGTCCTATAGGCGTGTGCCAAACCTGAAGCCTCCCCTCAGGCTCCAGGACAAGCAAATAGGTCACTTTTATAGAAAGACTGGGAGTGTGTTTCAGTCTGCTGTCTGTGCAGTACCCTGGTGGTGGTAGCCTCCTAAGAGCTGTCTCTCGGATTGTTACAGTCCCTTGGGACCCCGGAATGCAAATCCCCCTGGCCACTAGAGCCAGGTGAACAAGGAGGGTTCCTTGGGCAGCAGCCACAAAAATCTGGGGGACAAAGCATGTGCAAAAACTCTCTTTGGTGAGATACTAATGCCCTGGATCTCAGCAGAGGGAGAGCACAAAGATGGCAACATTTGGCTGTAGCAAGGCTGAGGGGGAGCTTAAAGATGGTGCGCACTGGAAAAAGAAAAACAGATGGTGCCACTGGTTACAGCAAGCCAGAGGGACAGGGTAAAATGGCCATCGGTCTCTGTCCCACAGAGTGTTCCACCAAGCTCCTGTGTGTGTGTGTTAAATTAGATGCCTGCCCTTCAGATCAATGCTTTAATATAAGCAAACAAGCCTCTCTCACTTAAAGTCTGGGTGCAGTTGGCCACCTCTGGGTTGGGCCCTGGGGCAGGTGAGTCTGAGCAGATGAGCCCTTTAAGAGCTCTTTCTCAGACTGCTGAAATCTTAGGTGTCACATAGACACAAGCCCTGTTGGTTTTCAAAGATAGATATTTGGGGGCATTCATCTCTCAGGTGTGGGTCTTAAAAATTGGGGTGCCGAAAGGAATGTGGAGTTCAAACATTTTGCTCCTCAGAGAGAAGCTTGGAGTTTTGAGTTCCCTTCTGAGTAAGGATTGCTGTGTAGGGGGTGGGGTTTACGGTAAGATTGTGTCTCATTCTCTTCTACCTTCTTTGATGTGGTTTTTTTTTTTCCTCATTTGCCTTATGTGTAGTCATTGCTCAGCCAGCCTTTAGGTTTTTTCAGGGGAAAGTGTTCCATATGTGGAATCAATGTGTCCATGGGACGAGGTGAGTTCAGGATCTTCCTATATCACTATCTTGAACCTTAAGAGACATTGTAAAAGGAGAGAAAAAACCAAATGGAGGAGACAAAAAGATTCAAAGAAAGAGTAGAAAATACCATAGTATACCAGAATTAGAGAACAACCTTAGTCTACCGAAACTAGTCACTAAGAGTGTAACAGGATAAAAAGTCTCACTGATAGAAAAATAATGGCAGTGAAAACTAAGAACAAGAAAAGCAGAAAATCCTAAAAGCTTCCAGAAAGAGAGGGGAAAAAGTAGCGGCAAATGGACAAGAATCAGATTGATCTGCCAGAATTATTACTGACAACTCAGATGCATAATGGCAATAGGCCAATTTTCTCAATGTTCTGAGAAAAATAACTTTGAATCTGGGTATCAAAAGTATCATTCACATCTGAGTGAGAAATAAGATAGTGTCAGACATGCATGAACACAGGTGACAGGAAAGATGCCTTAAACAATGATTCAGATTTCCTCTAAAAAATAAGAGAATGAATAAATGAGTGAATGAATGAATGAATAAATAATGCCAAGAGCGTCAGCTTAAACATTTAGCTTCATGCACTTCTCAGAAGAAGAGGGTTACAAGTGGTCCAGTTGTTCAGAATGAAGTTTCTAGCAAAATTCTGCAGTGTTTGCTTTTGAGCACCCCTTTCATTGAATATACTGACTCTGAGCTCTGTGTTCTTATCTGTGCAATTTACTTCTGCATGTTTTTGGCTATGAATTCTCTGGTCTGATTATTGTCTTTGTTTTATATCTTGTAAGAATTCCTCTAAATTTCACATATGCTGATGTTGCTTTGGATATTTTATATTACTTTTTATGTATACTTACATTTCCATATTTTTCTGGGATTTTGGGAGGGAGGGGAAGTAAATACATGTGCTTAGCTCATCATCTCATGCACTATCCTAACTGCATATAGTACAGTCCCATGAAAGATTTTATTCAAAAAATGGATTCAAGGTTAGCTGCTAATCCAACCTCGTACAGTAACTTCAATGTAAGGTTAAGGAAATTGGAGTCAAGGCAGATAGATGGTTGGCTCTGGTAGATGCAGTAAATTGAGATAGAATCAATATGAAACTTTAGTTCTAGAAAGTACTGGTGCCAAAAACTTTCTACAGGCTCATACTGGATATTTGGTTAACTTAATACTATATATTTAAGTGGTTTATATAAGGTGTTTACAAAATAAAAAGATAACTATGAATATGGAATTAAATATTAGGAAAGCAAATGTGAGATTTCTACAAGTATAAAAACCCTACTGTCTATAATTTTTTCAAGTAGTGCAACTAACTTCTCCCTATATTTTGGCTGCTAAAGCATACAATTTTATATAAAGAAATAACTGAATTATAAAAAAAACATGATTTGTCTATTTTGCCACATCTCTTGAATATAAAACTAAATCCACTACAGCCCATTCTATAATTCACTGCTGTATCTCGAGGCTGATAGTGATTATAATTAGCATTTACTGGTCATTTAAAGTTCCAATCCAGACAAAGTTAAGTGCTTAAGAGATATTTGAAAACCATCTTACAGATGAAAAGACTGAGGCAACCACACATTAAGAAAAACTGTCCAAGAGCATACAGATATTAATGGCCTAGGGCAGACCTGGAGGCCTTTGCTGTGAGTCGCTGGACTACATTTCATCCATGTTCTGAGTTAATCAGTGGGGTGCTGATAAATGTTTAGCAACAGGCATCTCTGGGATGGAGAGGGACAAAAAACCCTGCATTGTAGCTTGAGTTAATTTCCATGCTGAAACTATCCCCACCATGGTTGATTTTAAGGTACCAACTGAGGTCAGTAAAAGAAGTATTGGGAAGAGACGTATAATGGCATGCCCCATTGTATAGTGTTTCCACCATGCAGGTATAATAGACATAAATCACCTCAAGCTGATACTGATAATAGTACAATGTAGCAAAATAAATAGGAAATTATGAGTTTTGAGTTATTACCTTTGTTTTTAATATATTATTTAATTATAAATTTCAGTTTACTTTTTAATAATGGCTGTATTCAACAGCAGCTCCCCAAATTTCTGAGAATATAACAGTAATCTCTGTAAGCTGGTATGAGTCAGCTCTAGTATACTACAGGAGTTAATCATGAGTGGTTTTGCTCTACCTGTAGTTGTGGGGTGCAAGAAACACTCTTAAATTGGCTTTGCTTACCAAAATCCTTGCACATCCTATTTTTTTCTGGGGGGGGCTAGGGTTGATGTTTAGGTTTTTTTTAAAAAAATTGCTTGGTTTTAGGCATGATGGGTTACCTGGCTAATTCTCTAAATACAAGAACCATAGCCCATTGTAGTACGCTGCACAGTACAGTGAATTAATGATATTGAAGTGTTATGTATCACCATACATACACATGCACAGACGTATACATGAAACAGGTGTCCCTGTCTTTCTACATGTGTGTTCATATTTAGACATAGAAAACAATACAATTCGGGGAATAAGTTAAAATTAAAAAGTAATAGTTCTATAAAGAGTATTAGTAGAAAATACTTGAAGGCTTTGTATTAATGATACTGTATGTATTAGTATTAGTTAAAGAGTAAAATCTGATTCACTCAATGTTAAATTTGACTCCTTACCCATGGAAAGTTTAGCAGTGACAATAGACGAAAGATGGTCTCTGGATGAAGCCTCTGCTAAGAACGCTTCTCTTTGAGACGCAGAATTCAAGACAAGGTCATTGATTGTGATGCATAAACATCCTTTTCTATTATGGATGGCTTCTGCATTTTTGCCTTGATATGTTTTTCATTTACACTAGCACTTATCACTCATCCATCTGTACTTTCTGTAGAATATCTTATTCTACCATTGAACAGTCTAAGATAAATGACTGCTTTACTAGAAGGTAAATAATACCCTTGAATTTTTCTTATATTGAAGAAATTTTTTTTTGGTCCAAAAATATTAAAGGTATGTGACACTGTAATGTAAGGAAAGAGCCTTAGCTATAGATCTAAATTTCTACTGCTACTATTAACTTCTTGCTAAATTTGATCATATATATATTTTTTCCAGGTTATCATGCAAGACTGATAAAGTACCTAATGCAATTTCCATACTTAACAGTTGAAAAGTTGAAGATCATTTAAATTCCCTTTTTGGGGTTTGCGTGTTTCATTGTAAAGAATAGTAAATTCTTTGCCCTTATATCTGATTCTGATGTATTCTCCCATTATAGAAGAGTAAATAAATCTACACATCAAACGGTTGTCATAATTTCACTATCCAATCTACAAGTCTGCTTCTGCAAGGAAAGAACTAGCAAGGAAATTGATTTGGGTTAAGTCAGATGAAATGCATGACTCTGAAACAGTATATTCTCCATCCAGAGGTATTCAAGTATAATTTGGATGACTGTGTATTAATTCTATAATAGAATTATTTAGATAGGATTAATAGAGGGGATTTAAGCAACTGACAAGGGATGAGAGCCAAGTGCTCTAAGTTATCTTTAATATCTCTTAACTGTTCAGTCACTGGAACTGCCTCCTTTTCTCCTGGTTTACATACAATAAAAGAGCATAATCATTCAGTAACCCTCTCTCATAACAAAGCAGTGCCATTTTCCCCTCCCCCCACCACTGGTCTATGTGTTTTCCAAACATACATTTTTTACAACTGCCTTAATTATATTAAATCAGGGTCTGAAAGAAAAGAGCTTGATGAAGTAGAAAACACATAGGACCAGCAGTTGGAATGCCTGAGTTGTCTCAATTACAGTTAGAAACCGTGATGCTGAGAAAGCTATCAGGCTTCAGTGTCCTCGACACCAACAGAGGACTGGTCTTGTGAAATCTAAGTTTGCTAGGAGCTCTAAAGGTATATGATGATAATATCTGCTATCTCAATTATCTCCAAGATATACAACAGGTCATATTTTCTCAACACTACTTTCACCTCTTCCTAATGAGACTCATATAAAGAAAAGTGTTCCCTGGCTTCCCTGCTGGCGCAGTGGATAAGAATCTGCCTGCCACTGCAGGGGACACGGGTTCAAGCCCTGGTCCGGGAAGATCCCACATGCTGCAGAGCAACTAAGCCCGTTTGCCACAACTACTGAGCCCACGTGCCACAACTACTGAAGCCCGCGTGCCTAGAGCCCGTGCTCTGCAACAAGAGAAGCCACTGCGATGAGAAGCCCGCACATCGCAACGAAGAGTAGCTCCCGCTTGCCGCAACTAGAGAAAGTCCGCGCACAGCAACGAAGACCCAACGCAGCCAAAAATAAATAAATAAAATAAAATAATTAAAAAAAAAAAAAAGTGTTCCCAATGTGAACCTCATTTGCTAAATTTTGGGTTGAAGTTAAATATCCTTGTTCGTTGATTTGTTACACTAGCTGATTTGAGCACTAGAATCACCCTCCTAGAAAAGATCGCCAAGATAAGCTTAAAGCCAAGTGTGTCCTGCTAATGTGTTTTCCGAAGTATTAGAAATGTAGTTGCAAGGATAATGTCTTGTGGATTGTGCTATCCATCCTCTCTATTTTGCCGATGTCACACTAAGGTGTCAATTAAAGATGATATGTGCAAATCATTTAAAGCCCTAAAGAGAAAAAAGAAAAGGTTACAAAATATAAGGTCATGCCCAGGCAATTAAGGAAGCAATAAATGGAATTATAAACGGCTGGCAAACCAAGCCGATAAGAAATGGTATGGGCATTCAATTTCAGAGACTTTTTTTCAGGTAGGCTGCCTGTACCTCGGCCTTAGTACAGAATATGTCATAAGCTGAGCAATGTCTTTTGGAAACACAAGCATCAGGTTCTGTGTGAGTTTCCTCCTATATCGTTTGGTGTTGATAACATTTATTAGCCTGGAAGTATCATTTTCAGGAATGTTCTATTACTGAAAAGAGATAAGTGACTTTGCTATTTATAGACTTTTTTTCAATAATCAAGCATATTATATACAGGATATGTAGTAAACACAAATGCATACTTCTTTTACAAGATATGTACTCATATTAGACACTGTAATTTTCTGAGCTATATTATTGATATCAAAACTCAGTACAAATATATGTTTAAAGAAATAATATCAGAATATAAATTCACGTTGCTTCAAAGCATAACCTTGTCTACCTTTCCATTCTAAGGATCTCAAGATATCAGATACCTGATATCTACATATGAAAAAGAGACATGGGTGAAAAATATCAGGTATGCTATTTTCAGAGGGCCAGAGGAAAATCAGAATGTAGGCGATCATTCAACCACTGCTGAGTTTTACATTGTTACCAGTAACTTAATGTAGTATTTGCCAGAGTAAACCAGGTGATACTGTCAACGTCATGATTTTAGTTAGGTGACTTTCTTGCTAAACTTCTCATCTCTGCCCAAAACACACTCTGACACCTGGAGGGGTTCAGAGCATTAGAGGAGAACAGAGATTGGTATTGCCTGTTAACATGGTGGTGTGCTGGTGGTGATCTGTACATCTTGAAAGGGGAAGCAATTTGCCTTCATTTCTGCTTAACAAGCAAGTCAAAACTTCAAAGCAGGTTTCACCTAAGGGAACCAGAGCAGAACTTAAATAGTGCAGTGTTGAAGGCTGTATGTTTTGGTGGCGGTTTAAGTGTTTCTTCTTCTGCCTGGAACATGCTGCCTCTCATTCCTCACAGGTCATCCTTCTGTTCCCAGCCTTTATGTTACTTTTGATAACTCTTCTGACTCTCTAGTCTAGCTTCTTCAATAGGCTCTCAGAGCACTCAGTTCTTCCCTGCTATATTGCTGATAACACTCTGTTTTACTGTATGTCTGTTTTTTCATTTCCTGACTAAACTCAAATTTCCAAGAGGGTATGGGTCAGTCCATGCATCTCCTATGCATCTCCTATGCTTGGTAAAATGCCTGGTTTATTACAGGCATGGTACAAATATTTGTCACTACCTCCTCCCTCCCCTCCCCTCCAGCCTCCAAATGAATAGCTGAAAATACATGTTTGCTAGCATATGTGGGGTATCAAATGGTTTCCTATAAATAGTAGGGCTGATATTCTGGAAAAGAAGGAGGATTGTAGGCATACCTCGTTCTACTGCACTTCACTTTACTGTGCTTTGCAGATATTGCGGTTTTACAAATTGAAGGTTTGTCACAACCCTGGGTCAAGCAAGTATATTGGTGTCATTTTTCCAACAGAATTTGCTCACTTCATATCCCTGTGTCACATTTTGGTAATGCTCACAGTATTTCAAACTTTTCCATTATTATTATATTTGTTATGATGACCTGTGATCTGTAATTTTTGATGTTACTATTGTAATTGTTTTGGGGTGCCACAAACCACGCTCATATGAGATGGCAAACAATTGGTAAATGTTGTGCGTGTTCTGACTGTTCCACCAACTGGTTGTTCCCATATCTCTCCCTGTCTTGACCCTCCCTGTTCCCTGAGACACAACCATATTGAAATTAGGCCAGGTAATAACCTTACAATGGCCTCTAAGTGTTCAATTGAAAGGAAGAGTTGCACGTCTCTCACTTTAAAACGAAAGCTAGAAATAATCAAGCATAGTGAAGAAGGCATGTCGAAAGCTGAGACAGGTCGAAAGCTAGGCCTCTTGCACCAAACAGCCAAGGTGTGAATAAATGCAAAGGAAAAATTCTTGAAGGAAATGAAAATGGCTACTCCATTAAACACATGAATGATAAGAAAGAGAAACAGACTTATTGCTGATATGGAGAAAGTTTTAGTGGTCTTGGTAGAAGATCACATTTATAAATATCACATTTATAAAGGGTGAGACACTCAAACATGTACGTATCTTGATCAGGGACCATTTGTGGGGAGGAGGGTGAGAAGGATTAGGCTAGTCTCCTGACTGCTGCCAAGAGTTAAATCTAGCTGGTTCAGGTAACTCCCTTACAAGACAGCTTAAATGTTTACTATGACTCAAGGGTTTAGAAAGACTCAGAAGGACTAGATAAGATGAATTAAGTTCACAGTATAGGATAAAATATGTACAGTATAATAAGATTTTAAGTTAAGTATAAATATGTTTACAGCAGCAAAGCTGAATTCTATGATTTGATTGTGGTGGTAACTTCATTTCTGTTTTACTGGAATTTTGGAAAATTTTAGGTTATAAAGAGAATCGCTGAGGATCACTGGAGAAGGCAATGATTAATTCAAAGTAATGTGTCTCTAATATTTTTTTTTAATTTGCGAAATAGCATGAAAATATTAAAAACAGTTTTACTTATATAATTGTTTTATTACTATCAGGGTACGTCGCTGTGGTTGGCTTTTGGTTAGGATCTGGAATGGTGAGTTTTTGACTTTATTATTGACATTCAATTTTATAAACTACTTTGAGAGGACTCTCAGGAATTAACTTCCATCATATTTTAGAAATGAAATATGCTGAGATTCGTGTTGGACTATAATGTAAAATCTAAACTAAATGATTTTCAAATTATTTAAAATGCTTTCAAAGAGAAATTCTTTAAAATTACTTAAAAAGGAATTTTTTTTTTTTTCCTCAGAAAATTTCTGCCCACCAGAGTAACCAGATGTGATCATTCAGTATCCATTGAGGTTATAATGGGCCTTGGCTGAGAGTACTCTTTAAATTTTCTTGCAGAAATTTGAGCCTTTCATCTGGCTATTATACACAGCTAAAAAGATATCTGATTTTGTTAATGTTGTTTTTTGTTTGCTTTGCTTTTAACCCCACCAGGTGTATGAGGTGGATCAGATGCTTCAGGGTATCTCAGTCACTTCCATAGTTTTAGTGGGATTAAGGAACTCTGAAGGGCCTGATTTAAGCCTCAGGTGCATGAAAAGGCAGTGGTGGAGAGTGAGAATCAGGAAGAGTGGGATCAGCCCTGGTTCTGCCACTTCCTACTTGTATGACTTGGACAAGTCACTTGACCTTTCTGAGCTTCATTTTCTCCCTTTGCAAAATGGGTATAAATTGGCTACTGAATATGCATCAATCAAATGTCATATGTATTAAAGTGCTTTGCATGTTTCAAGTAGGATACACATTTAAGGCTGATTACTGTCATTATTACAATGAAAGCATAGAAAACTGGCATAAGAACAGAAGAAGAGAAAAACATCAATGAAGTGGGAATCAAAGAGCATGGGAAACATAATAAACATACACTTGGAGAAACGATAGAATGAAAATTTCAAAATATTCAACATGAGTGTTGGCTTATCTCTTGACCTGTCTCAAAACCGTAGTTGCCTGGATCAATGGAATTCATCATAGTAAAATGTGGGGAACAGTGTCTGGGGGATTTGCAGGTTCCTACAGTAACTAGCTGGAGCTCTGAGTCATGGCAGCCCCAATAATATGGTTTAAGAACAGGAAAAACAAAACAAAACAGATGTGCCACTGTTGAATATACCAAAATTCTCTCCCTTGACACAGTTGAAAGAGTAAAGATTTTTGAGTCAGATCTGGATGAATAATCCTGAACAAATTATACAATCTTATTGAGTATAAATTTCCTCAATTTTAAAATGACTCTAATATCCACACCTTAAAGAACTGATGGAGGATTAAATGATAAATGTAGGTCCTAGCACATATAAGCATAATAAATATCCTCATATTTGTGTTTCTTCCCTGTCAGAAAGACCCATTGCTATTCTCATGACCTCTCTCTGCTTGTGCCCTTATCTCATCATCCTTCTTCTGTTTCTCTCTCAAAACAGAATCCTGCATATCTCACTCCTGTCCCTGTCTTCCTGGTGAGTCTTCCATTAATAGATTTTTCAAGTGGTTCAACTTCCATAAAACTTAAGTTCCCTATTTATAAGTCAAATGGAGACAGATATTTAACCTCAGAGAGCCAGCGAAGCTTCCAACCTAATATTTGCAAAATGCCATTTCCCCAGAAATTTAAAAACTCCATTTTAAAGACTCATAAGGAAATCATTAAGGCACCTATGCCCTCTCAGACGCAAAATTCAAGTTTTCATTTGCTATTAAATGGTTGTCTTAGTTGTGTGCCTCTTTTTTCAAAGTACTGTCAGACTACCAATGGTTATTTTAGTGGAAGCATTTTCCCAAAGCAAGAATGTCCAACTTTTTCCCCAGTAAAATGTTTCACTCTTTTCCACACAAGTTTTGCAAAGTGAAAAATCAATTGTGTTAACATTTATATTTAGTCTTCATCTATCAAGACCTTTAATCCTTTAGTCCTGTGTGCTGAAGACAGAGTTATTGAATAATAATAACCTGTAAACATATACATAATGCTGGAAGACTATGACATAGACAAAGAAATGATGATCTGTATCTATTAGAGAGACATTTCAGAGTGGAGGGATCAATTTCTTAATATAGCACTCTGGAACTTGTGATTTACAATGGGATGATGGATCATTGATTTATCTAATGTGACTTTCATCACCAGAGAATGGCCAGCACTATTGCTGCAGGGGAAAGAAAGCCATGTACCTGAACCTTCCTACTGTGCCCCGTGCGTGCCCATTAATTGTTAAACTGTATTTTTTATGATGTTTTATGAAACAGGATCACTGCTTTCAACCAACTATCCTTATGCTTTCTGTTTATGTATTTCTTCATTCCCTTGATCACCAACATACTTGTTTGTTCAATAATTACTCATTGAGGTCTCTGTGTGGTAAGCGCTCTGAAAGATAGTGATATCCCTAGACACAGGAAGAAGGGGCCCCTTTGCTAGTACACCAAGGGGCAAGGAATTTGAGGGCCCAAAGAAATGTGCCTCCCCCTTCCAGACCATAAAATCTGGGTACCCAGAAGGCTTAATTCCTTGTCCAAACAATTCTGAGCCCATTCCAGAACCATGTAATCAACTCTGTCCTTCTTAGGGCTGACAGGGAAGCAATGTGCGTATCTTTATGCCTGAGGGTGGCCAAGTCATGGCTTTTGGGGAGGGGTAGTTACTGTGAAAAATCTTGGATGTGCATTTTGGAATCTCTGCAGTCCCCCCATATGCAGACAAGGTCTAAAGAGAAGGGTAACAGACTGCAGGCCAGAAGCCTCCATCTGTATCCTTTCCCCAACTCCTGCCAACAGTAGGAATAGGGCTGGTAAGAGCTGCTGCTAGTACCAAGCTGGATGGAATACATTTTTCTATGTTAATAGGTTATAACATGTGAGAAATCTTACTCTTCACATCTTGATGTTGTTGGAAGACTGTTACATAAGGCAGCCAAAAATGGCCTCTGTATTGGGCCTATGTTGTTTATTTCTTCAAAGCAGGGTGAGAGCAATGAGCTCAAAAGCCTGCTGAAGCCAAACTCAACTTTTTACACATTCAATTGTTTTAAATACAGCCTCAAAAAGCAGATTTACAGTCATTGGTAACCTGCTGCATACATACATACCCTAGGAAACTGAACTTAATAGCTGATAGCCACAGATAAAACCATGGGTCTACTAAAAAAACAAAACCAAAAACAAAACAAACAAAAAAACAAAACAAGACACAACTGCCCTTTGAAGCTCTCTGACCCAGAGATTCCCCACACTGCAGCTGAGTGACACCACCTAGACAGGTAACTCCCCTCTTCAATCCCCCTCTCCCATAGGAGTTTCCTTGTCCTCCTCCCCTTCTGTATAGTGGACCCAAGGCCATAGCCTTGGAGGATCTCCTGCTCTGAGGGACTTCCCCTGCCTTCAAACCTGTCAAGGCTACTCAAATAAAGCTTGTACATGCCACTGTCACCTCATGGTAAGATTGTTTCCTTGATCAATTCCCAAATTCTCCAACTCATATCTTACAAGGAAAAAATATTGTTTCTTTTTAGGTATAGAATGATGGTTGGAAAAACTGTCTAATTTTACCTGGGAAAATTTTAGAGAACAGCTCTAATTCTACAGAGGATGTTTGTAATGCAAAAGTTTAACTTATTTTGGGTTAATATTAATTAATTATAGGATCCACATTTTGGACCACATTTTGTACAAACAGAGTAATATTCAGCCTGTTTAATACCCCTGTTTACAAAAGTATAGACAGATGACTGGACAGTGAGTAGGCAAAATGAAAACTTATATATGAAATATGATTATATTTTAAAAAGCAAACAAACATAAAAAACCTTCTCTAAAGCAAATTTTCAGCTATTCTAAAGCAGAAGTATTACAATCCCCTTGACTTATTGCATCCCTACATGAAAATTTGCTTTTGACTCACCATACTGAAGACCAGAGAAAGCTGTTTACAATATTTCAGAGTGAGGTAGCACTGTTCTATTACCTGCAAAGAGTCATATAGTTCATTCATACATCTTTTCAGTGTTTTATCTTGTTAATAAGTATTGATGGAGCTCCCATGCATGCCGAGAACTGGATGGGAATTGAGAATATAAGGAAATGGGAGACCATTATTGTTCTTGAGGGTTTGGCAGTCTTTTTATTTTTCCTCCTTGCTATAGAAGATGGTAGTTAAATTTATTTTATTAGAAGGACTTTCCCTTCCATTCTGTCTTGGAAGGAAAAAGGTAACAGTGGGTTTTTTAACATACTCTCTCCTTCTCTGGACACCTGAGGTCTTGTTGATCTCCACTAGACATCATTGTAAAATGTCATTGGCATTTTCTCATGAGAGTTCTTATGTAGCAATGTTTTATCAGAGTATACCTGGTCTGATTAGGATGTTATCGTAAATTACTGGTAATTTTTAGATTTATTAAATGCAGTTGGCTGGAGAGTTGATGTTAGTAATATAAATTCTCCATCTTCATAACAAATAGAATATAAAAATTAAGAAACTTCAAACCTGAAGGGTTTCCTCTGAGATAACATTTAAGTCACACTTTGTAAGCATTCTCTGTTACTCCAAAACCAAAGTACATTCCAGCAGGAAAAAGTCCTAGGCATGATCCTCTTATATTTTATTTAATCAGTTTCCCCCCCGCTTTGGGTGTGCATACGTTCTTTACATATTTGGGATAGTTATCCTTTTTCAGTTACAAGTGTTTCAATTATCTTCTCCCAATCTGTACTCTAGTATTACTTTCTTTAACATATTTTTGATTAACAGCAGTTCTTTGTTTTAATATAATCAAATTAGTCAAATTAATCTATTTTTTCAGTTATGATTAGCATTTTCCTTTGTGACCCTATGATTCTACATTTTCTTCTAAGAGTTTTAAAGTTTTATTTTCTCCTTCTCTAACTTTTTATTTTTGAAATATTCATATCTATTTAAAAAGTTAAGAGAATAGTACAAGGACCATATCTCCTTAGATGTATATGTTTGTGTTTGTATGTAAGTACAAATGTGAACACACACACACATATATATTTATATATATATTTATGCAGATATATCTATGTATTTATTTGTTTATTTATTCATATCTCTATATCTAAGGAGAGCTTTTCCTCCTTCCTCTTCCCCTTCTGACTGTGCAGTATTACTACAAACTCAAAGAATTTAAAAAAATTCAATATTGTAAAATCTATTAAAACCAGTATTCCTTTTGTCCCAAATTTGGCCAGTGGGAGCTTTTCACGTTGGTTGGTTTGTTCTTTTGATGTATCCTAATTAATTTTGTTTTTGTTCTGTTTTTTTCTCAAAAAAAAAAAAAAAAAAAAAAAAGGTGTTTCAGGATCGCTTTGTACTTCCCCTGCCTGAGATTTGGAACAAGCAATTTCTCTAACAAGCTCTATTTTCCTTTACTAAGGAGTAGTATTTAGACACATATAATAGGCATCAGCAGTACTCATTGCACTCATGTATAATTGCTTCTAAGCCCTTTTGGTGAGAAGAGCAGCAAGCAGGAAAATATTTCTTAATAAAATATTTGTGGTGGGTAGACTTTGAGATGACCTCTAGTAATCTCTGCCTACTGACATTCACAACTTTGTTTAATCCCTTCCTCTTGAGTACGAGCCAGATTTAGTGACTGATTTCTAGTAAACAGAATGTGGCAGAAGTGATACAATGTTACTTCTAGAGTAGATTATAAAAAGACTGTGGCTTCTGTTTTGAGTGACTTTTCTTGCTTTCTCGCTTGCTCACACAGAGGTAAACCAATTGGCATGATACGAGCCACGAGCCTTCAGGCAATAGCCGGTGAGTAACTGAGGCCTTCAGGAAAACAGCCTGTGAGGAACCATGTGTGTGAGATTGGAAACAGACTGTTTCCTGTCAAACCTTCAGATGAGATTGCAGCTCCAATCTGCTGCAAACTCCTGAAGACCTTAAGCTAGAGGTCTTAAGCTGTACCTGTGTTACACAGATACTGTGAGAAAATAGGATAATTCTTTTACAGAGCAATGCAATAAGGAATTTAGAAATGTTTAGGTACCCATAAGATAATCATGGCCTCTAAAGTGGAATCTTTCCATACATTCTAAAAAAAAAAAAAAACCAAAAAAACAAAAAACAGATCAACAAAATGACTAAATAAGACTATTTGTAACCTATGCTTAAAATATAATTAGGAAACAAAGAATACTATGAACATCAAATTTCACCTAAATAGCAAAATGAACATTAATTCCAGTAAAATCAGAATGGCACTGAGAATAGAATGTGATGGTTCAGAAAGGGGTCAGGGAATGATGGGGTAAGGTTACAAACATTCCAAGAAAGAGGAAGTATGACTCTATTAACAAAATATTCACGTGAAAACACTGGCTACTGGTGAACCAGAATGAAAGGGCTTGACAGTGCAAGGGAACAGAGATGGGACTCCTGGGATGGTACCAGTACTGAGAGATAAGTGTTTGTCACAGAAAGTGGAGATGCTTCTTGGACACTTACTGGTAAAAAGGGCTGGAAGGGAGCAAAAGGTAGAAATTAAGGATATGGCAGAACTAAAAGACTGTCAAAAATCAGAAAATATTGTAATCTTTAATCCATGAGAAACAGCTTGTTGATTAAAGAAATTGCAGTGACAATACAAAGAAAGGTGAGTGCAGAACACGTACCCACATGAACAGAAACTACAGGAGATACAAGGAGCAATTAAAAGGAGTACACTAGAAATAGGAGATTCTAACACACCAAGACAAATCCAAATGAGCCCATAGGATAAAAAATGAGTGAGTAGAAAAAAATTTAAAACATATTAAAAAATATAGGGTGGAGATTGGTTCAAGATGGCGGAGTAGAAGGACATGAGCTCACTCCCTCTTGTGAGAGTACTGGAATCACAACTAACTGCTGAACAATCATCGACAGGAAGACACTGGAATTCACCAAAAAAGATACCCCACATCCAAAGACAAAGGAGAAGCTGCAATGAGATGGTAGGAGGGGAGTAATAAAAATAAAATAAAATCCCATAACTGTTGGGTGGGTGACTCACAAACTGGAGAACAGTTATACCACAGAAGTCCACCCACTGGAGTGAAGGTTCTGAGCCCCACATCAGGCTTCCCAACATGGGGGTCTGGCAACGGGAGAAGGAATTCCTAGAGAATCAGACTTTGAAGCCTACAGGATTTGACTGTAGGATTTGACAGGACTGTGGGAAACAGAGACTCTACTCGTGGAGGGCACACACAAAGTAGTGTGCGCATCGGGACCCAGGGGAAGGAGCAGTGACCCCATAGGAGACTGAACCACACCTACCTGCTAGTGTTGGAGAGTCTCCTGTAGAGGCGGGGGGGAGAGTGCGGCTCACCATGGGGACAAGGACATTGGCGGCAGAAGTTCTGGGAAGTACTCCTTGGCATGAGCCCTCCCAGAGTCTGCCATTAGCCCCACCAAAGAGTCTGTAGCCTCCAGTGCTGGGTCACCGCAAGCCAAACAACCAACAGGGAGGGAACCCAGCCCCACCCATCAGCAGACAAGAGGATTAAAGTTTTACTGAGCTCTGCCCAACAGAGCAACAATCAGCTCTACCCACCACAAGTCCCTCTGATCAGGAAGCTTGCACAAGCCTCTTAGATAGCCTCATCCACCAGAAGGCAGACAGCAGAAGCAAGAAGAACTACAATTCTGAAGCCTGTGGAAGGAAAACCACATTCACAGAAAGACAGACAAAGTGAAAAGGCAGAGTACTTTGTACTAGATGAAGGATCAAGATAAAACGCCAGAAAAACAACTAAATGAAGTGGAGATAGGCAACCTGCCAGAAAAAGAATTCAGAATAATGATAGAAGATCATCCAGGACCTCAGAAAAAGAATGGAGGTAAAGATTGAGAAGATGCAAGAAAAGTTTAACAAAGACCTAGAAGAATTAAAGAACAAACAAACAGAGATGAACAATACAATAACTGAAATGAAAAATACACTAGAGGAATCAATAGCAGAATAACTGAGGCAGAAGAACGGATAAGTGACCTGGAAGACAGAATGGTAGAGTTCACTGCCACAGAACAGAATAAAGAAAAAAAGAATGAAAAGAAATGAACACAGCCTAAGAGACATATGGGACAACATTAAATGCACCAACATTCACATTATAGGGGTCCCAGAAGCAGAAGAGAGAGAGAAAGGACCCAAGAAAATATTTGAAATTATAGTAGAAAATTTCCCTAACATGCGAAAGGAAATAGCCACCGAAGTCCAGGAAGCACAGAGACCCCCAGGCAGGATAAACCCAAGGAGAAACATGCCGAGACACATAGGATTCAAATTGACAAAAATTAAAGACAAAGAAAAATTATTGAAAGCAGCAAGGGAAAAACAACAAATAACATACAAGGGAACTCCCATAAGGTTAACAGCTGATTGCTCAGCAGAAACTCTACAAGCCAGAAGGGAGTGGCAAGATATAGTTAAAGTGATGAAAGGGAAGAACCTACAACCAAGGATACTCTAACCAGCAAGGATCTCATTCAGATTCGATGGAGAAATCAAAAGCTTTACAGATAAGCAAAAGCTAAGAGAATTCAGCACCACCAAACCAG
>NC_041222.1:38371739-38486749 GCF_002837175.3 Physeter macrocephalus | reverse complement strand
TATCAGATAAAATAGACTTTAAAATAAAGAATGTTACAAGAGACAAGGGAGGACACTACATAATGATCAAGGGATCAATCCAAGAAGAAGATATAACAATTATAAATATATATGCACCCAACATAGGAGCACCTCAATACATAAGGCAACTGCTAACAGCTAAAAAAGAGGAAATCGACAGTAACACAATAATAGTGAGGGACTTGAACAACTCACTTACACCAACGGACGGATCATCCAGACAGAAAATTAATAAGGAAACACAAGCTTTAAATGACACAATAGACCAGATAGATTTAATTGATATTTATAGGATATTCCATCCAAAATCAGCAGATTACACTTTCTTCTCAAGTGCACACGGAACATTATTCAGGATAGATCACGTCTTGGGTCACAAATCAAGCCTCGGTAAAATGAAGAAAACTGAAATCATATCAAGCAACTTTTCCGACCACAACACTATGAGATTAGAAATCAATTACAGGGAAAACAATGTAAAAAACACAAACACGTGGAGGTTAAACAATACCTTACAAAATAACCAAGAGATCACTGAAGAAATCAAAGAGGAAATCAAAAAATACGTAGAGACAAATGACAAGGAAAACACGACGATCCAAAACCTATGGGATACAGCAAAAGCAGTTCTAAGAGGGAAGTTTATAGCAATACAAGTCTACCTCAAGAAAGAAGAAAAATCTCAAATAAAGAATCTAACGTTACACCTAAAGAAAGAACTAGAGAAAGAAGAACAAACAAAACCCAAAGTTAGTAGAAGGAAAGATATCGTAAAGATCAGAGCAGAAATAAATGAAATAGAAACAAAGAAAACAGTAGCAATGATCAATAAAACTAAAAGCTGGTTCTTTGAGAAGATAAACAAAATTGATAAACCTTTAGCCAGACTCATCAAGAAAAAGAGGGAGAGGACTCAATTCAATAAAATTAGAAATGAAGAAGGAGAAGTTGCAATGGACACCGTGGAAATACAAAGCGTCATAAGAGACTACTACAAGCCACTCTAAGCCAAAAAAAAGGCAACCTGGAAGAAATGGACAAATTGTTAGAAAGGTATAACCTTCCAAGACTGAACCAGGAAGAAACAGAAAATATGAACTTACCAATCACAAGTGATTAAATTGAAACTGTGATTTAAAATCTTCCAACAAACAAAAGTCCAGGACCAGATGGCTTCACAGGTGAATTCTATCAAACATTTAGAGAAGAGCTAACACACATCCTTCTCAAACTCTTCCAAATCTTCCAAAAAATTCCAGAGGAAGGAACACTCCCAAACTCATTCTATGAGGCCACCATCACCCTGACACCAAAACCAGACAAAGATACTACAAAAAAAAGAAAATTACAGACCAGTATCACTGATGAATATAGATATAATAATCCTCAACAAAATACTAACAAACAGAATCCAACAACACATTAAAAACAGAATCCAACAACACATCCACATTGATCATACACCATGATCAAGTGGGATTTATCCCAGGGATGCAAGGATTCTTCAATATACGCAAATCAATCAATGTGACACACCATGTTAACAAATTGAAGAATAGAGGAGGAAGGAACACTCCCAAACACATTCTATGAGGCCAACATCACCCTGATACCAAAACTGGACAAAGATACTACAAAAAAAGAAAATTACAGATCAATATCACTGATGAATATAGATGCAAAAATTCTCAACAGTATACTAGCAAACAGAATCCAACAACACATTAAAAGGATCATACACCATGATCAACTGGGATTTATCCCTGGGATGTAAGGATTCTTCAATGTATGGAAATCAATCAATGTGATACACCATAATAATAAATTGAAGAATAGAAACCATATGATCATCTCAATAGATGCAGAAAAAGCTTTTGACAAAATTCAACATCCATTTAGGATAAAAAGTCTCCAGAAAGTGGCCATAGAGGGAATCTACCTCAACATAATAAAAGCCATATATGACAAACCCACAGCAAACATCATTCTCAATGGTGAAAAACTGAAAGCATTTCCTCTCAGATCAGGAATAAGACAAGGATGTCCACTCTCACCACTATTATTCAACATAGTTTTGGAAGTCCTAGCCACAGCAATCAGAGAAGAAAAAGAAATAAAAATTGGAAAAGAAGAAGTAAAACTGCCACTGTTTGCAGATGACATGATACTATACATAGAGAATCCTAAAGATGTACATAGAGAATCCTAAAGATGCCACCAGAAAACTACTAGAGCTAATGAATGAATTTGGTAAAGTTGCAGGATACAAAATTAATACACAGAAATCTCTTGCATTCCTATACACTAACAACGAAAGATCAGAAAGAGAAATTAAGGAAACAATCCCATTCACCATTGCAACAAAAAGAATACAATACCTAGGAATAAACCTACCTAAGGAGGTAAAAGCCCTGTACTCAGAAACCTATAAGACACTCATGAAAGAAATCAAAGATGACACAAACAGTTGGAGAGATGTATCATGTTCTTGAATTCAAAGAATCAATATTGTGAAATGACTACACTACCCAAAGCAATCTACAGATTCAATGCAACCCCTATCAAATTACAGTGGCATTTTTTACAGAACTAAAACAAAAGTTCTTAAAATTTGTATAGAGACACAAAAGACCCCGAGTACCCAAAGCAGTCTTGAGGGAAAAAAAACGGAGCTGGAGGAATCAGACTCCCTGACATCAGACTATATTACAAAGCCACACTAATCAAGACAATATGGTACTGGCACAAAAACAGAAATATAGATCAACAGAACAGGATAGGAAGCCCAGAGAGAAACTCACACACCTATGGTCAACTAATCTCTGACAAAGGAGGAAAGGATATACAATGGAGAAAAGACAGTCTCTTCAATAAGTGGTGCTGGGAAAACTGGACAGCTACAAGTAAAAGAATGAAATTAGAATATTCCCTAACACCATACACAAAAATAAACTCAAAATGGATTAGAGACCTAAATGTAAGACAGGACACTATAAAACTCTTAGAGCAAAGCATAGGAAGAACATTCTTTGACATAAATCACAGCAAGATATTTTTTGATCCACCTCCTAGAGTAATGGAAGTAAAAACAAAAATAAACAAATGGGACCTAATGAAACTTCAAAGCTTTTGCACTGCAAAGGAAACCATAAACAAGACGAAAAGACAACCCTCAGAATGGGAGAAAATATTTGCAAACTAATCAACAGACAAAGGGTTAATCTCCAAAATACATAAACAGCTCATGCAGCTCAATATTAAAAAAAACCAAACAACCCAATCAAAAAATGGGCAGAAGACCTAAGTAGACATTTCTCCAAAGAAGACATACAGATGGCCAAGAAGCACATGAAAACCTCCTCAACATCACGAATTATTAGAGAAATGCAAATCAAAAGTACAATGAGGCATCACCTCACTCCAGTTAGAATGGGCATCATCAGAAAATCTACAAACAACAAATGGTGGAGAGGGTGTGGAGAAAAGGGAAACCTCTTGTACTACTGCTGGGAAACAAATGTGTAATGCAAATAATAATTATCAGGAATTAGGAATGTAAGAGAGTTAATCACTACTGATTTTATAAATGTTCAAAAGTTAATAAAAGACTAGCATGGACAACTTTATGCCAGTTAATTTGGCAATGTAGATGAAATATTGAAATTCCTTAAAAACATAAACTACCAATCTTAACTTTGGAAGAAATAACCTGTATTTCCCTATAGTTATTGAATGCATTCTATTTATTATTAAAAACTTTTCCAAAGAGAACTCTATAACTGAGAGTCTACCAAATATTTCAAGAAGAGATAACAGCAAAACATTTCTGAACATAGATGAGGAGGAAACACTTCCCTATTCAATTTATGAGGCCAGCATTGCACTGATAGAGTTTGTGCTGATACAGTTTATTCCATACAAATTATATTTCAATAAAATGTACAAGGTATAATTATAATATATAAATATATACTTTATACAAATATCTAAATATTATATATTTAATATACATATATATTATTTGTCCCTGTTTCATATATATAATGTTTATATATATAAGTGTGTTTTTTTTTTTTTTTTTTTTTTTTTTTTGAAAAGAGCTAAAAACTACACTGTTTCTACTCAAGTTTTTACTATATGAGTTTATCTGCTTCCTAAGAATGTTCTGTTTTTTTTTTGTTTGTTTGTTTGTTTTGTGGTACGCGGGCCTCTCACTGTTGTGGCCTCTCCCGTTGCGGAGCACAGGCTCCGGACGCGCAGGCTCAGCGGCCAAGGCTCACGGGCCCAGCCGCTCCGCGGCAAGCGGGATCCTCCCAGACTGGGGCGTGAACCCTCATCCCCCGCATCGGCAGGCGGACCCTCAACCACTGCGCCACTAGGGAAGCCCAGTGTGTTTTATATATATATGGAGCACGTGGAAAAAGAGGCCCTTAAACATTCTCTGGATACATACCAATGGAACATAATAGAGAGCACAGAAATAAACCTATGCATATACAGTCAACCAATTTTTGACAAGCGCACCAAGAATACACAATCAGGAAAGGATAATCTCTTCAATAAATGGTGGTGGGAAAACTGGATATCCATATTAAAAAAAATGAAGTTTGACCCTTATCTAACACCATGCACAAAAATGAACTCAAATGGATTAAAGACTTAAACATAAGATCTGAAACTGTAAAATTCCTAGAAGAAAATTTAAGGAAAAAGCTTAATATTAGTTAAGCTTTTAGTTAATATTAATTGAACTAACTAATATTAGTTCTTGGCAGTATTTTTGGATATTACACCAAAAGCACAGGGAAAAATAAAAAATAAACAAGTAGGACTACATCAAACTAAAAGGCTTCTGCATAGCAAAAATACAATCAACAAAATACAAAGCAACCTATGGAAAGGGACAAGAAATTTGCAAACCACATCTGATAAGGGATTAGTGTATATCTCCAAAAAAGACATACAAATGACCAAAAGGTACCTGAAAATGTGTTCAACATCATTAACCATCAGAAAATGCAAATGAAAACTACAATGAGATATCACTGCACACAGTTAGAATGACAATTATCAAATATAAGAGATAACAAATGGCAGTGAAGATGTGGAGAAAAGAGAAAATTTGTACATTGTTGGTAGGAATGTAAACTGGTGCAGCCACTATGGAAAACAGTATGGAAGTTCTTCAAAAAATTAAAAATAGAACTACCATATGGTCCAGTAATTCAATTTATGGGTATATATCCAAAGGAAATGAAATCATTATCTTTAAGAGATACATCACTCTTATGTTCACCACAGCATTATTCACAATAGCCAAGACACAGAAACAACCTAAGTGACCATCCACAATTGAGTGGACAAAGAAAATGTATATATGTAATACATATATACACACACACACATACATACAGACATATATATGTATTCTATTGTATATTTATATACACAATAGAATACTATTCAGTCATAGAAAAAGAGAAGAAAATCCTGACATTTGTGACAACAAGCATGGGCCTTAAGACAAGTGCCATAATTGAAATATCAGACAAGAAAAGACAAATACTATATGATTTCACTTATATGTGGAATCTAAAAAACCCCTGAAGTTATAGAGAGTAAAAATGGTGGTTTTCAAGGGGTGGGGTGCCTATAGTTAACAATACTCTTCATATGCTTAAATTTGCTAAGAGGGTAGATCTTGTGTTAAGTGTTCTCACACACACACAAAATAACAATAATAATAATAATATGATAGGAAACTTTGGAATGTGATAGATATGTCTACAGCTTTGGTGGTTGGTGAGGGTTTCATGGGTATACACTTATCCCCAAACTCATAGAGTTGTAAACATTAAATTTTCAGCTATTTATACCTCAATCACACCTTAATAAATTGGTTTTAATCTTTCTTCTCACATCTAAGAACACACCCCTAACTAGGCTCCTATGTTATTTCATGAGGAATTTAAATTTCTCTAATGAGACATCCAACATGACAAATCCTATATTTGGTGGCAGCCTCTTTGGATTGATTTGAAAATTCTATCTCAGTGTCTGAAGGTTCTATAAGAAAAGGGATTCATTCTCACAGAAATGCACTGTGGGTGTAAATATGTTATTTGTTAAGGATGGTACTTTAAAATATTGTCATTCATTGTCTCTGTCATTATGTTAGATTCTTAAGAAATGGAACACAAAATAGGTATGTTTTAATTGTAAATGGTTTAGAAAATGTTCTTCCTTAGAGTGAGTGTAGAATAGCGTGTCCTTCTTTGGAGATTTCAGATAGTCATTTAGTCACTTGCTACTCAATGTGTGACCTGAGAACCAGTATTATCAGCATTGGCATCAAAAAAGGGCTAGTACGTAATGCAGAATCTCAGGCTCAGCCTGACCTAATGAGTCAGATTTTTATTTTAACAGGATCTCCAGGTAAATAATGTGCACAATAATTTTGAAAAGCACTGATTTAACCTACCACGATAGAAAGAGAAATGACAGCAAGAAGGAAAACCAGCTTCCTGAATATTCTCAGTTGCCAACAACTGTTACCTTTAACATCTACCCCCTCCTCTCTATTCCAATTCTGCTTTACAAAATTTAGCTTGTATTCACTCTTGCCAGGAATCTTGCAAAAACTTTGTAACTATTCACTTTTTAAAAAAATTGCCCCCATTCTTAGATTTGAAATCATCCAATCTTGACTTAGCCTGTCTAGAAATGGGGAATGTGTAAAGGGGATTTGTATCTGACTCACTTTGAAAACTTACAGAGACTTGAGATGTGCTAATTATTGCTAAGGGAAAATAGAAATGAATTAATGGATTCAAGAAGAGATTTAATATTTCCAAATGCTGTAAATTAGTATACCAGCAGTGAACATAAATAATGTTATTTCAGGGGTGAAGTGTAGAAATGAAGATAAACTACAGTTGCTGAAGGAAAGATCAATGGAACCCAAACTTTAAAAAATACAAATAATGAGATAAACTTTTTCATGAAATGAATACCTCAGAAAAAAATATAAAAAAGAAAAAGAAATGATATGTTAATAATATCCAAAGGGGTTTTCAAAGAAATAAATAAGGATTTTATATATAAATATATATATATATATACACACATACTAATTAATGAGGAGAAAATAATGAAATCCACAAAGACTTTGAAATGACTAGGATATTGACCTGCTTTCTAAAATTGTCTTTAACAAAAGATAAATAAATAAATAAATAAATAAATAAAGCTTAGGTAGGGTGTTGAAGCAATCAGTATGCAGTGAAAATCTTGTTAAACACAGAGAAGACAGGGTCATTTCAGAAATCAACCATTTTGCTTTTCTACTATACAGTCCAGTATGTTGATAAATACACACCTAAATATATATATATATATATACATACCTAAATGTGTATATATATATATTTTTTTTTCATGCCACATTTTTAAGACAAAATAGGGAGACATAATCTGTTCAGTGAGCTTGCTTCCCAATGATAAGCACAGCTTTGTTTATTTTCACAGGTAACTTGAGACTATAAAAGAGAAAAGCTATGAGCAAACAAGGCTCTGTTTTCTTAAAAGGAGAACAGCAGTCATCTCAACTCTTAGTAAAATAAAGAGACAAATCCTAAGATAAATATTGGAAGACATCTAGAGGATAAATGAATTATGAAAAGCAAGCAGTATGATTTTACAAAGAAAAAAAATCATGCAGGCAAATTTAATTGCTTTTTTTTCCTTGTGGATCAAGTTATGAGATTAATAGATGAAAGCAGCAATAGATGTGGTATATCTTGATTCCAGCAAAGCAAAAGGATAGCATATCTTATAAAAATTTTACTCAAAGAATTAGTTTAAATTAGCTTGGATATGAACACTTTTACATGGAGTAAAAATTGGTTGAAGTATCAAATAAAAGGGCTCATAATAAATGGCAGCTTTTCTGGGAGGGAAGAGGTGTCTAGAGGACTGCTACAAGGGTTAGTGGTGAGTCCAGTTCTTTGAAACAGGCTCATTAATGATGGGAACGAGGAAGTAAACATCATGCTAATTAAAGTCACAGACCCTGCTAAACTGGGAAATATTGCATACATGCCCAAGATTGGAAAAGCAATAATGAGGCCTGAGGAAGTCTGATATACGGTTAAAACTTCATTTTGATTTATCCAACGTGGAAAATGCATTGTGGAAAAAATCCTAGGCCACATAGTAGACTCAAGAGCAAGATACCCACAAAAGCTGCAGGGCTAATTGATATCTGTTCAAGAAGCAACCAAATCTCAGAGGCCTCATCATTTGAGTCAAGATATCATAAGTCTAGCTGGTTTGGAAATGTGTTACCTAAATCCCTTATATTTTAATGGTCAAAGAGAGGATTCATATTTATTGTGTGTCAGTCTTTTAGAACACAGAAATTTGTTTTAGGCATCTCATCTGCAGGAAGAGGTTAAGAAGAAATAAAGGTGGTCCAGAACACAATAACAAAAATATTGACAAAGAGTTAGCAATGGAGAAACCTTACTAGGATGGTTTACCTAGCATGGTATCTCTGTTGAAAGTTTGCTTCATATGTTGATAAAACTCTATTCCTTTTAGTTGACCAATTTCATGTATAGTACCATCCTTTAAAAAATGTTAGGGGCCTTATGAATAAAAGTGTTTGCCAAACTATTACTTAACATAGAAGAAAAATACTGGAGGACTTTCCTGCTGGCACAGTGGTTAAGAATCCACCTGCCAATGCAGGGGACACAGGTTCGACCCTGGTCCGGGAAGATCCCACATGCTGCGGAGCAACTAAGCCCGTGCACCACAACTACTAAGCCTGCGCTCTAGAGCCCGCATGCCACAACTACTGAAGCCTGCACGCCTAGACCCCGTGCTCCACAACAAAGAGAAGCCACCACCATGAGATGCCCGTGCACCACAGTGAAGAGTAGCTCCCACTCGCCGCAACTAGAGAAAGCTCGCGCGCAGCAATGAAGACCCAACGCAGCCAAAAATAAATAAATAAATAAATAAATAATTAAAAAAAAATAGTGGAAGTAACCTAATGTCAAAAATAGATAACATTACGACAACATAAAGGATAATTTTGCAGCCGTAAGAAATATTTTGAAAGTTTTGTTAAAACACTGAAATGAAACACCAAATGAAAATAAAGATATCAATAAACAAGATGCAAAATTACACATACAGTGTCTTCCCAATCTTATAGTAGTATATGACCTGAGAAAAAATATTGAAGGAGATTCACCAAAGTATTGAAAAATGATTATCACTGGGTGGTTGTTAATGATTACTGGAAATTTTTATTTTATTTTCATATTTCTCTGAATTTTTGAAGGCTATCTGACTGTAATAATTATTAATACAAGAATGCAAATTATAGGACATAGACATGTAAATAAAGAAAAAAAAAAGACTCATACGTTAAATTACTAAAGGAAGCCAAAGTCTTAGAGACTACCCTCTCCCATAGTTATTTTTAAGCCAGATTCAAAGAATAGAATGGAAGTATGGATGCATTAGGAGTCCATTACATAAGACTATTTTGATGGCATGCAACAACAGCAACTTTATAATAAGTATATATGCACATAAGAGCTGATAAATTGGAGCTCAAATGTATTTGTTCCATAGTCTCTTTGGAATACCATTAGAAGTCTGAAATTTCTTCCCAATCATAGAACTCTTAAAAAAAAATTATATATATATATATATATATATATATATATATATATAGCAGTGTGTCCATGCATCGTACTTAGAATGGATAAGTATTTCTGAGGTAAAAGAGATTTATAAACAAACTTATTGATACATTTGTTCTTAATGTTATAAGTTATATAGATTGGTTTTTCAAAAAGTAGATTAAAATTTTTTCACCGTGTTCCAATCAAGCATTAGCTTACAAAACATCAGTTTCTTTGTTGATCTAAGGAATGCTCACCTAACCTATATTGTTATTTCATACAATTTGATATATCTTTCAAAAGTGAAGTGTTGTCCATGATTCATACAAAGGCATTGTATTTGAAATGTGAAGAACACATTACATACAGCAAAATTAAGGATTTGAGTCTGGAGATCAAAACCTCTCTGTACTTCTTCTATGATCCTTTCTTTATCAAGCTATACAAAATAGTGCTGCTCATCTACTATACAGTGTGGGGACGTTCATCTTGTTCTACCAAAGGGGATCTTGATCTTTTCTCTGGTTTGTCCACATCTCTTATACGAATGTCAGCAGGATCTTTACTGTTTCTAGACTAATGGCAAAGAAAATAGAAATATTACAACTGCTACTCTGCGTGTGGTAATCATTTTGAAAAACTGCAGTTTAGATACTCACATTGAGCTTTCATTGCAATCCACAGTGTATCAAACAATAAGAATATTTTTAGAGTTGTAGTAACCCTTAAAAAAAGTACAGTGAAAATAAAGGAAATGGATCGATTTATTCTCTTACACTAGGAGGTGTGGTGTATATGGAGTAGATGTTTATTCTCATATTCAACATATTTCTATTTAACAGAATTAGTCCCAACTATCCTGAAGTTGTTTATTCCTTTTCTAGATTTCTCCAGATTTTTTGACACTTTACTATCAGGATCTAGGGCCCACCCACTGGTTTTAATCAATTAACAAGTAACAACATAAAGTTGTTTATGAACAACAATGAACAAAAAACAACTTGTTCAATTCTTTAAATACTGAGATCAGATAGTTTTAGGAAACTTCCAATGTTTTCCTGCCCTAAGAGCTCTCCGAAGGACTTAACAGTGTGTTTATTAGCTTATTTGATGTGTTATCATCAAGCTATCCATCTAGCCTACAAAGTCTTTTCCTTTTATGTTTCTGATTATTCAGTTTATGTACATGGACTTTATAATAAATCGGTTTGGACTCTGGAAATAGTTGATGTTTTCACAAAAACCACACATAATTTCATGATAAGTTAAAACACCTTAATTCCATTTTCACAAATTCTACTCATTTAAATACAAAGTAAGATTAATGTAGTCCTGGAACTCATTTTAATGAAAATTAAAAATGACCTGTTTATTCAAAGATTGTTCATAACTTCGGAAAAGTAAGTTTAAAAAAGGAATATAACTTACTTAAAAACTAGACTCAACTTTTTTCAAAAAATTAGAACTATAAGTGAATGAAGTAAAGTAAAATGATTCAAGATTTTTAGCCTAATGATCAATGAAAACACTGAATATAACTGTACTTTAAATATTTGACTAAAGGCTAGGACAGATATTAAATTACTTTTAGCTTCTATTATTGAGTAATTATCAATGAACATTTTGAAATATAAATTAAAATGCTGATATTCAATATAATAAATACATATAATTACACAAAGAACAGACATTACACGAATTCGAAATTGATGTCTGATAACTTATTCCAATAGAACACAAGTTTTCTTTTCTTAAAACAGAGAGCTTTTCTTAGAATGTATTTCCAATGGAATGTCTTCCAGACATGTAATAGAATGCATAAAGAATGATTTACATAGTCTGCTATCCCTAAACTCTTCTCATATTCTTTACGTAGAGCGGAATGCCATACTTAGAACAAATTTAGCATTCTTATTTAACACTATCTTTTGTTTCTTTAGTGCCAGTTCACTATACAATTTTGATTCACACCACAATTTTCTGAGTTAAAGCCTTAACCTAGTAACATTTATTTTAATAACACAATTTTCTTATTTTGCAGCAAAATTTCTTTAATACAATGCTCTCTGTTAGGTAAATAGAATCAACTCACTACAGCTGATAAACATACACCAACTAGCTCAAAGGTCTTAGAATAGTATGATAATATTCATCTACAGCACTGTTATGATCACCATCCTCAATATTTTCATTACAGTTTACTGAATACTTACTATCTTCTAGAAATTGTCATTACTGTTTAAGATTCATTATTTCATTTATTTCTCACAATACATAAAGCAAGTACTGTGATTGTCTTCAATTATAATGCTGAAAAAATATGATCAAATAAATGATCACTTATCATCAAAGGTTATTGTCACTTGGAGAATAATTCGTGAGCTAAGACTTTAGAAAAGCCATACTAGGGGCTTCCCTGGTGATGCAGTGGTTAAGAATCCACCTGCCAATGCAGGGGACACGGGTTCGAGCCCTGGTCCGGGAAGATCCCACATGCCGTGGAGCAGCTAAGCCTGTGCAACACAACTACTGAGCCTGAACTCTAGAGCCCACGAGCCACAACTACTGAAGCCTGTGCGCCTAGAGCCTGTGCTCCGCAACAAGAGGAGCCATCACAATGAAAAGCCCGCGCACCGCAACAAAGAGTAGCCCCTCCTCGCCGCAACTAGAGAAAGCCTGTGTGCAGCAACGAAGACCCAGTGCAGCCAAAAATAAAATAAATTAAAAAAAGAAAAGCCATACTACTAACTGTTTAGATATCTTGACTTGTAATCAGACCATCTAGACCAGATCTTCAAAAAAAGGTACTAAATCAAATGATCACTATATACCATTCCATAATAAATGAATAGTTATTAGAAGCATAGCCAAGCGCTATTCCATTTGCATCACTATTTACATGATAGTTTTAATCAGAGAAAAGTCGAGAATTTAGCTGTACGAAGGAATTTGTGCACACATGATACTTCACTTAGGCACATACCCAAAATTAAAGACCTAAGGGGAAAATTAACAATTAAATAAACAAGTTCTTTAGGTTTAAAATCATAGCAATAATTAAAATTATCTTAAATTTATGATAAAATAAAGTTATTTCTCTAATAAAATAGTTTCTAGTAATTTTCAAATCACATTTACAATAATCCTCCACTATCATTACATTTTTTTTAACATCTTTATTGGAGTATAATTGCTTTACAATGGTGTGTTAGTTTCTGCTTTATAACAAAGTGAATCAGTTATACGTATACATATGTTCCCATATCTCTTCCCTCTTGCATCTCCCTATCATTACATTTAAGTAACTATATATTGACAGTCTATGGATAGTATTTTCTCACCTTATAATTTTTACCTTTATTATAAATCTATTTAATGGTATACATTAAAAATCGGTTTAGGGCTTCCCTGGTGGTGCAGTGGTTGAGAGTCCGCCTGCCGATGCAGGGGACACGGGCTCGTGCCCCGGTCCGGGAAGATCCCACATGCCGCGGAGCGGCTAGGCCCGTGAGCCATGGCCGCTGAGCCTGCGCGTCCGGAGCCTGTGCTCCACAACGGGAGAGGCCACAACAGTGAGAGGCCCGCGTACCACACACACAAAAATAAAATAAAATAAATAAATAAAAATCTGTTTAATATTATACAAAATCAAAATATCCTTCAGTTAAACTATAATCCCTAAAAAAATGTGCTTATAACTATTCAGTGATAATTGCTGATGGTCCATGTAATTTATTTCCCCATATTTTAAATAAGACAATGTTTGTTTTGATTTGAATAGCATAAGATTCCATTTGATTATTATTTTAGCATACTACAATATTAACTATAGAAATAAAATTTATTTGTGGGCATATAAAATTAACATATTTTTAGCTTTTTAAAAAAATAACAGCTTTATTGAGATATAATTCATACAACATGAAGTTCACTCTTTTAAAGTCTATAATTCAGTGGTTTTAGTATCACTAAACAGAGTTGTGCAACTGTCACCACTAATTCCAGAACATTTTCATCACCGCAAAGTGAGACCCTGTTAACTAACCGTTAGTAGTCAATCTCCATTGTCCCTTCTCCCTAGCCCTTGAGAGCCACTAATCTACTTTCTATCTCTAAAGATTTTCCTGTTCTGGACATTTTATATAAATAGAATCATGTGGCCTTCTTTAACTAGCTTCTTTCATCCATGTTGTGGCATGCAACAGTACTTCATTCCTTTTTATGGCCAAATAATATTCCATTCTGTGGATAAACCACACTATATTCATCAGAAGATAGACATTTGGGTTATTCCCACTTTTTAGCTCTTATGAATATCCATGTACAAGTTTTTGCATGGACATGTGTTTTCAATTTTCTTGGGTATGTACTTTGGAGTGGAATTGCTAGGTCATATGGTGACTTTATGTTTAACTCTTAAGGAATTGCCAGACTGTTTTCCAAAGTGGTTGTACCATTTTACACTCCCACCAACAATGTATGAGGGTTCCAATTCTTCAAACATGCTCACCAACACTTGTTATAGTCATCCTAGTAGGTGTGAAGTGGTATCTCACTGTGGTTTTAATTTGCATTTTCCTAATGACTAATAATGTTAAGCACCATATTGTATCTTACAGACCATTTATAGCCAATATTTTATAACTATAAATGGAGCATAACCTTTAAAAATTGTGAATCAATATATTGTCCACCTGTAACTTATATAATATTGTGCATCAACTATACATCAATAAAAAAAGAAAGTGGGGGCTTCCCTGGTGGCGCAGTGGTTGAGAGTCCGCCTGCTGATGCAGGGTACGTGGGTTCGTGCCCCGGTCTGGGAGGATCCCACATGCCACAGAGCAGCTGGGCCCGTGAGCCATGGCCGCTGAGCCTGCGCGTCCGGAGCCTGTGCTCCGCAGCGGGAGAGGCCACAGTGGTGAGGGGCCCGCGTACCGCAAAAAAAAAAAAAAAAAAAAAAAAAGGAAGTGAAAAATAATCCACAGAATGAAAGAAAATATTTGCAAATCATATATCTGATAAAGGTCTAGTATTCAGAATATATAAAGAATTCTTGCAACTCAATAATAGAAAGACAACACATTTTAAAATGGGCAAAAGATTTGGATAGCTTTTTCTCCAAATAAAATTAACATATTTTTATTTCAATTCAATTGTGGATATCAAATTAGGCCAGTTTCATATGCATAGATAAATAAAGCATGAAATATTGGTATTTTCACATCATAGATTATGAAGCCAAGGTAATTTATTAATCACAGATATCTGGGGAAGGCATTACTCTAAAAGTCATATACTCAGGGGCTCATTCATTGGAGAAAATTGGATATGATCAGAAATGAATGTAGATTTGACCCAATAGTCAAATGTTTATGAATATCTGACAAACCTAACTTTTAAATCTGCCACACGTTGGCTGATATGGCTAGGCATAGTTAAATTATGAAACTGAATCTTTAAGGGATGTATTTCTAAGAACTGCTTAAAGCCTCACACTGAATAGATAATAGAATTTGAGCTATAATGAGAAAATGCCTTATTATTATTATAGCATAATAATTATAGCTGACATTTTTATGTGTTTACTGCCAGGCACTTTGCTAACAATTAAAAAATATTTCTTCAAGTCCTTCTTTGTACAATGCTACAAGATAAGTACTACTATCATCTTATTTATAAATGAGAAAATAGGGCTTAGATATATTAAGCAATTTGCCCAAAGGCACACAGTCAGTCATATGTTGTAGAGTAGGTTATAAATCTAAACCAGTAAGAATAAAAATTCTATAATTTCCCTACTCATTTAAAAAGTTTTTTAAATGAAATTACTTTAAAGTAATCTGAAGTTAATGGAAGAATTTAAAGAATAACGAAGTGCTTACATCCAGGTCAATCAACTTTTTTACCACATTTACCTTATTTCATTGACTTTACCCCTAAATACTTAGTGTTTTTCTTAAGAACAAGGGCAAAAATAATTTTTTTACAAAAACACAGTACAATTATCAAATCCAGGACATTTTACATTTATACAATACTCTTATTTAATATGCAATAATGCTGAAATTCATTTATTGTCCCATTACTGTCAGTTATAGCTATTATAATTTTCACTGAGCTATGATCCAATATAGTGCCACACATAGCAGTTACATGTTGTGTTTCTTTATTGTTCTTTAACCTGGAAGAGTTTATGATATAAATATTTTTGAAAAGTACAGGCACATTGTTTTGTAGAAACATCTCATTGGGGTTTCCTAATGTTTCTTAATGATTATATTCAGCTTATCTATTTTTGGTAGGAATGCTCCCTAAGTGATGCTGTGTCCTCCTCAGTGTATCGTTATTAGGGGGATCCAGATGCTAGTTTGAGCATTATATGTCATGCGTACTTTGATCACTTGGTTAAATTGGTTTTTATCGTGTTTTTTCACTATAAAGTTACCATATTCCCATTTGTAATTAATAAATAATATATAAAATTATTCTGTTTCTTTTCAAAACTCACCTAACTTTTGATTATCTTTGCACCCTTTGGTGATCCCTACTTCAATAAATTATTACATTTATTTCATAGAATTGTTTCAAAAAAGGTGACCTTGTATTATTCCTTGTACATTTACTAATTGACATTCTTTATGAAAGGAACATTCTCTTTTTCACATATAAATTATCAGTATGGACTCAAGGATTCTTATTTTATTCAATGGTTTAAAATTAATTTTTGTCATGACTTATTTTAAATGCTCAAACTTTCCAATATTTGGCCACTGTGAGTCCCTTCAAGGGACTACAGTTTTTGACAGGCCCGCCATTTCAAGACAATAAGTGCTGTCTTACTTTCTAATATAACAAGATGGTCCAGCTTCACTCTATACTTCCTCAAACCCAGCCTTGGATTCAGCTGTTTCTCCAAGGTGCTCTGATTACTTTTATTTGGAAAAGATATTTAGAAACGAAGGTGTGGATGCTAGGTATGCTAATTGTTTGCAGGGTATTACAGCCCCAGAGCCCAAACTCTTAACCTAAGATATAAAACCAACTCTGGGCAAGATAGAAAAAGAGTGTAAAATAAAGTTTGTATGCTTATGCTTATAGTGTATTCACTCAACAAATATTTAAAGGCATTGGGCAAAGCATGGGACAGGCGACAGATCATAAAATAGGATTCTAGATCTAACACAATTTCTTATGGCTCCTCATGTCAGAAGCTTGGAAGTCACCACTCATCCTAAAAAGAAGTAAAAAGCTAAACACTATGAAAAATCAACAAATCTTCTTGGATCTATAAGAAAGGGGAGGACATAGGGCAAGCCACTGCTGTCAAGATTGGAGAGACAGGTGAATACAGAGTTGACGCTTACCAAAGCAGAGACTCAGGAGCAGAAACTGCCATAAATATAGAAATATCTTGATATTTTTATTTTGAAAATAGTGTAAACATTTAGTTGTAAGGGAATAAATATCAAATTGGCCTAGAGTAGTTGGTAAATGTATAATAGGGGAGATGGGACTGAATGGTTCTTAAAGAAAAAGTTTTGATTTTCATTATTGGAATGAAAGAGTATTATTCTAGGTTGAGAGAAACATGAGCAAAGGCAGATAAAATGGCATGTCTATGGAGGGTAAACTTTATTTTGGAATAAAATTTAATCTGTTTTGTTTAATTAATTTAGGTAGATTGAGTCCAATTTTCAGATTATGAAGTATCCTGAAAACCCAAAGTATATTACTTAGGGCAAGAAGAATCTATTATAAATTCTTTAGCAGAAGAGCAATATAATGAAACTCTTAGGATATCAGACACATTCATCTTTTGTTGTTGTGTCTTTTTTTTCATAAGCTTCCTTTTTCAAATGTGGAAATTTTCTTGACTTGCTTTTTGTTATTTAGCTGGAAAAAGGTAAGGCTAGAGGAAAACTGACTGCTTGACTGAAAAATTCCTACTTTTAACCACTGTGGTGCAGATTGCAACCTCTCCACCAGAATCCCTTCTCACTCCCATCCATTCTGGTTCCATGACTGACCAGCTGTACTGCATTTCCCAGCCTTCCTTGCAATTAGGACAGACCATGTGACCATGTTCTCACCAATACATTATGAAAGGTCTATGTCAGCTGGGGCCTGGACATGAAGGCTTCTATTGTACAAAGGACCACAAACTACAGGAGATGAAAAGAAAGAACTTAGAGGGAAAGCGGATCCCAGAATGACCCTGTGGAGCACAGCCATTGTGATCGCTTTGTCATTGAAGCCTAGCCTTACTTACTGTGCAATATGAAAATCTTCCCCTTCTTGAAAGGCATCTATCCTTCATCATTTGTTATGATGACAAAAGAGTTGTGCCAGACAGAAGCTACACTGATCTGGGAATCTTTAATTTATACTGCAAAATTTACTCATTTTAAATGTACAATTTAAAGGTTTTTAATACATTTACTGAGTTGTACAATCAACATTTTCTAATGTTAGAATATATCTATTACTCCAAAATATCCACCTACTCCAGACATGGATTCGCTTTCTCTGTTCATAGTGATTCTATCAGAACCATCATCTGAAACTTTCATAATGCCTGATATAGTGGCAACTATAATATCCTGCTTAACATTGCCTCAAACCAGGGGCTCCATTTATGGCAAAGACATGACAATGGGTGCCTAAAAGTGGAATCAACTGGTCTTTAAAACTCACTATTTGGAATCATCTAGCCTAAAAGAATGAGAAAAATAAGCTAAGCTAAGGTGCCAGCTTGGGAATAACATCATACAGGCTTGTTGTCCTGTCCTCCAGGATGTAGTATTTGTGTTGAACTAATGGCCAATGTACAGTGTCCTTTCTCTAATAACTAGAACATGGATCTAGAAACAATGAGGTAGGAATGAGGGAGGCTTCTCTCACCCTCTCATCATCACTTCTAAGGAACCACTTGTATCATATGTCCTCTATAACACTCAACTCTAGAATCTGCTACTAGATATATAGCTTGGTTTTCTTTGTTGTTTGTTTTGTTTTGGTTGGGAGAGAGAGGAGAGAGAGCAGGTGGGCAAGAGGAACCCATCTACCAGAGGACACACAATAAAATTTCCACTGATTTGAAGCTCTAACTACAGTCTAATTGCTTTGACACTTAGTGCCATTGGAACAGGAGGCAAAATTAGGAGTTACTATACTGACTGGGATGATAAGCTGACTACTACAAAAAGCTATGGATATGTTATATACTATGGGCAAGAAGAAATATGTCTGAAACCTAGGTGATTCCCTGGATGATCTGAATATTTTTGTCTAATGATAATGGTATATGGGTAATATTCCCAAGAAGGGCAAGTTAAACTAGAAGTGTAGACCCCTTATGGATAAAGGTCTAAGCCACATCATTGTTCATGGGCTACATATCTACCAAAGTACTTGCTGGAGATGAAGAATGCCCATTGTGGCTGGTTGAGAAAGAAAATGGAAAATAGCAATTAAGGTTTTGAATCAATTAAGCTACAGTGGCTGGGACTATAGCTTGTTTTATTACCCTCAAATTGAATATATGTAAAAAGATTCCTGCTTATTACCTTGAAAGGGATTTAGATGAATTGAATTTAATGAAGGGCACATGGGATTTGAGTAGTGCAAGGATTTGAGTTGACTGTATTGGATGCATACTTCTTGAACTTTCACTCAAATACTCTCTCCCAGTCTTATTACAACTTCTACTGTGCTGACCTGTTTATTGTGTCCAGTCAGCTTCACACGATGAAATGTCACAGTGCTTTAGTGAGGACTTGGGCTGTGCACCTCTCATTTCCTGTTCCAGGATTGGGCACTTACATATGTGTAATCCAGAAGTGGAGAGGAGTAAATACCTTACGGGGCATCTCTCAATCAGTAAATGAGGGAGCTGACTGATAATCTTTCTCTAGGCAAGAAACCTCTGAAGATACATTTCAGACAGTCAATAGGATAACGCATCCAGTTGCCTGTAGAGGTGGCTGATTATTCCATTGGCCAGTGTAATAAGGATTCTTTATAATGGCTCCCTACGTTGCTCCTTCTGTCCCAGGTTCCTACATTTTGGATTGCACCCCTAAATAAAGTACTTGAATTTAACCCTTGGCTCAAGCCCTGCTTTTTTAAAAAAACAAGTTGTCAATTATCACAGGCTCAAGTGGGTACCCAGGTAAATGTGCACGAGAGTTTTCTCACAGAGTGCAGAATAGATTGAAGAAAGCAGCTAAGAGTTCTTGAATTTCCCAAGACAGAGAAAGCTGGTGGCCAACATTTTTCAGCCTCTCAGGGATATTGAATTACTAAAAAGGCTAGCAGAAGTGTGAAGATTGGAACGAGAATGGCACATTTTTACATATCAGACAACTGAAGACCATGGCTAAGCTATGAGTATTGAGTGTATGCAGCACAAAGCAAGGACCAAGAAAAACAAGTTATTCCTGAACAGTGACCAGAAAGAACAGAGACTATCATATAGATCAGACACCACTCCACCTATGTGTTCCAAATCCGCCCCGTAAGACTTTTTTAAAATCACTTCCAGCAGAGTATGCAAACTGGATGGGAGAATACTAATTTTTCTCCTTGCATTTTACCAAATACGGAGACTTAAACCAGTAAGTTACTGTAAATTAGTAAGACATAATTCTGTCATCAGTGGAAGTAAATGTTCAAGAGCACAATTAATTTCAGATAGATAACTATTGTTTTAAATTCTACACAGGGATTTATATACTGTTTGAAAATATAAATTTCATCTCACTAAGGCTATATAGCCAAATAAGATGGCCCATTTTTTAAAATCCCTTTTAAAAATTTTTTTAATTTTTACCTTTCCATCTACTTCATTTTTTTTAACTTTTTATTTTATATTAGAGTATAGTTGATTAACAGTGTTCTGTTAGTGTCAGATGTACAACAAAGTGATTCAGTTATACATATACATGTATCTATTCTTTTTCAAATTCTTTTCTCAATTAGATTGTTACAGAATATTGAGCAGAGTTCCCTGTGCTATACAGTAGGTCCTTGTAAAATGGTCCATTTTTAGAGCAGATTTTTCTTAGTGTTCTACACAAAGATATGCTACCAAACTAACATTCTATCTGTGAATATAAGCTCTATTTAAGGGGATATAGTATTATATAGCTTGTGTTTTGTTTGTTTTGTCAGGTGAATAAACCATGGAGGTATACAGAAGATTCCTAAGCTTTCTTTTCCTTATTACTTTAATGTAAAGTTTTAACAATACAGTTATTTTTGTATCCATTGGAAAGAAAACCCTTGGGCTGACCAGTGCCAATGTCAACTTAGTTAAAATGGAAACTACATTTTTCAGATATACCCACACTTATGGTTTAGGATTAGAGCTGACCAACAGAGGAACCCATATGAGATGTGAAGGTGGAAGGAAGTGAAGGCCATTACTAGGAGAAGTTCAGGGGTTATCTTGAGTGACAAGCAGACACAGAAGTCCCTGGTGGTCCCAGATTGCCCTCATACATCTCTGCTGTACCTCCGGCTCCTCTTCCTGACTGATAGCCCTGCTGACTACCAGGTCCCCAGGCCCAGCAAGAGATGCTCCCCTGTGCAGTCATGGAGATGGCAGCTGCACATAGAAAAGGGCTTCCCAGATATCTTACAATAAATACCCCTTTACAGTACCATTTTGAAGGCTGGATGTGCTTAGCTCCTCAGATTTCCCTGTAAGTTCTGACTTATTCAGTCACGCAAGACTTCAGTAGGAATGATTATTGATTCTTTCCATGATCTTCTGACTTCCTCCCTCTATACGTTATTTCCCAGCTTCTTGCACATTTTAAAGAATGGCTAATCTATACAATCAATTATCCATTCACATAATACTCCTTGTACCTCTGCTTCCCTGAATGAACCCTGACTCATACAAATCCAAACTAATCTCATTTTCAAAGAAACAGACATTTGCTGGGCACCTTTCTTAACCTAGGCATTGGCTTAAATACTAGTAATTCAAATATCTTCAAGATTAGTAGGAATAATTCAATCATACTTAAATAGTGTCTATACTTTTAAATAAGTGGCTTCAATCCAAAATTCATTTCAGCACTTAAAGACATTGATGATCCAAATCTTATCCAATCCTGATAGGCATAATAATGTTTCTGTGTTCCTAGCAGTACCCCTAGCAGTGAGTCTGCTTCCCAAGTCCACTGGGCTATAGCTTTGGGGAGTACAAAGAGTGGTGACCGTAAGTCTGAGCCTGCTTTTACTGGTAGAACAACTCTCACTATTTTATCTGCATCTGTTATGAAGAAAAATATATTACCATGGATCTCTTAAACCCAGACCAGACATTTGAACTGTCATTTTCACCTCTGATTTCCATCAAGGTTCACAAAGCTTTTAAAGGCACTCAGTAATGTATCCTGTATATCAAGATCCACAAAGGCGACGTTTCTGTTCTACAGGGGTGAGAGGCAGAGCGCTGGACTCTTTGTAGTCCACGACCAGGGAGTTCAAAAGCACCAACAAAGGACTTTTATGCAGCCAAGGACTTTTTTCTATGACTTTTATTCTGAGCAAAATGTATTCAGCCAAGAAAGAATGGGAAATAGTGGTCTTAAAATAATTTCTGCAGCAGAAACTGGATTTCAAATCATATAATGAACTAATGTGCAGTAAAGGAATAGAAATAATTAGCTTAGACAAGACATTTGATAGAGTTGGCAGAAAAATAATTGATCTACATTTTATGTGATTCTTTTAGAAAAGGACTATATGGATAAATTAATAAAGTCTTTGATAGCTATATTCCACAATATAGACACGTGATAAATACTGGCATATCATTTGTGATACATCATATAGACTTGATTATAATTCAGATATTTGTTCTCTTTATGAGCTCAAGACTATGCTCTTTTTCATAATGGAAATTTCCATTTTCCATTTAGATGTGCAAATTTTAGTACATACATCTTGTTTATACTTTGGTTATTTATAACTTTTACGATTTCATAAAGATGTTGACAAAATTTACAGAATATAGTCACAACGAAGTTGTAGCATGCATAAAACATTGGAGCGAGAACTAGATTAGACCAAGACTGGAAAACTTGAAAGAATATGTTTACCTGCTTTGTCAAAAGTTGGAGCTATTCTTTGGACAATGAATTTACACACTCAGGTCATTTATTTAGCTGTAGTATGGAACTGTGCTGATCTATCCATTCTCTGAATTAGGAATAGAGTTATTGGTTATGAATTTTGTATTTCCTCAGCACTAAGGTGAATTGCTTACAGAGGATGGAAGTCAATTGCTCAGGAAACCACATAGTTCACTATTATTGCCTCATTTCAGGCTACTTCCTGAGGGCCCTTTACATCCCGGTGGTACGACCAGTAGCTTTGGGCTACTACTTCTGCTTCAAACGGAATACCCTTTTTAACCCAATGACTTCACAGCTTTTAAATGACTGATTTCAGTACTCTAAACACTGGCAGTTTTAAACTGTCTTTTGCCTGGAGCTTTGCCCTAATTTTGGTATCCATTTGATCTAGTGCCCTAAATGTAGCTTCTTTGGGACCTCATGACCTATCTCTCCCAGACTCTATCTGATGTTAGTGTCCAACTCTTATTCTGATGTATGCCCCTGTCCTTAAATGTGACTATCTGCTACCCTTAATCGCAGAGTTGCAAAGAATAACCATTCATTCATGTTCATTTTCTTCACAGGAATTTATCCTTTGCTGTCCTCAACTTGTCCTAAATATATTATTTCCAATTTTCCAACCAAGTTATTCTTCTAAGTACTGGTATTATAAATGTTTATGTAGTTTAAAAAAGGCACTCAGTAATGTATCCTGTATATTAAGATATGTACTATTATTACCCATATTATCATCTTTAATAATAAGTTATAATTATTATTTCAATTTTTAAGCAGAACTATAAGCCAGGACTGGGATATTAGGGACTGAGTCATGTTGTACAACCCCTGGAGCTGTGTAGTGCACTCCATACAGTAGCCGTAGTATGTGCTAGACACTTACAATTCCTTCTTATTTCATCTCTACAATAGCAATACGAGATGGTTGTTATTACTCTCATTTTATAAAGGTAAAATTTAGTCATATGCTCAAAGTCATACAGCTAATAAGCTGTAATCTGGAGTTTTTATTTCAGGCTTGACTCCCAGCCTCATGCTTTTGTCATTACACTGTGGCTTTGCTTTGATTTTTTAAAATTATAAACAGTATGTGTGCTTTAATATATAAAGGATAGAGCTACTGGCTTATGCCAAGTCTTTCTTGTGACTATTTCCTGTATGTCACATTTTCCTTCAATCATTATATATTAAAAGGAGGGGTAGTAAGAAAACACAGCAATCTACCAAACTTTATTCAAGGCAGGAAATTTTGGGGGTTTATTTCTAAAGGCAATTTGTTTAGTCCTTAGATTTAGGAAATGCTGCAGTTATCTCTATTATAATGCCACCATCACTGTTAAGGCAGGAATATTTTCAAGGTTATAGGCATATGGGTTGAACTAATCAGCAATTGATTATACTGGTTGTTCTTAGACACCCTTCTTTAGCCTTCCAGAAATGGTAAAGAACACATTCCATGGCCGTATTTGACACATTCATTCACTGGTTGCTCAAAGAGATGAGGGACATAGTGTCAAAAATATTTTGAGGCTTTTCACTCTTTTTTGGGAGACACTCAGTTTTAAAAAAATTGAATCCACTCCTACTTTAAAAATCTTTTGAAGACCAATCTGTTAAATCCAAATAAAATAAATAAAAAAGTAAAACTTATTTCAAAAAGTCTTTTGCAATGTATTATGGCTATGTGAGATATTATCATTGGCGGAAGTTGGATGATAGGCACAAGGGAACTAAAAATTTTTGTAATTCTTATGAGTCTTAAAACTACTAAACAATAAAAGTTATTAAAATGTGAAAAATTGATAAAAATCATTTGTACTCATTGTTTTAATTCATTGTCTTTTCGGAATCAGTTACATGGTTCTCTCTAGGTCTTCACTAATTGAAATGCCATTCATTGATCACAACACAATTAATTCTGTAATAGTAGTCACATTTATCCATCTAGAAGCTAATTCTAGGACAGTGGGGGATTAGTGTATAGAGGAGAAATGAAAAACAGAAAGATGAAACAACAGAGGGTTTCTAATTGTGAGAGAGGATCGTGAGGAACCATGAACAACATGGAAAAATATAATTTTGATTGTCTGAATTTTTGGTAAATTATGAAATCATTTTTTTTCCTTAAGAACTGTTTATGGACATCTGTACAGCAACATAAAGAAAAAAGTTTAGGAATACAATTTAAGCTTCAGGTGGAATGAAATTATGGGGCTGAAAGGCACTTCTTTGTTTTCTTCTTTATCATCATCATCTTCCTCATTCTTGTTACCATTTGTCAAATACCTATTTTTTGTCAGGCACTGTTCTAAATATTTACAAATTTTATATTAGAAGCCCTTAGATTCTAGCTAGAACTATACATATTTGTATGTATAAATAAAAATATTTGTTGTACTTTCCTACAGAATAATAGAAACAATTCAACCATTAATATAGTTAGTACCTGTAGTATTTAATTTAGAAATGATATCTTTGTAAAATAATGTTATTTTCATACTTATACCATACTATAGAGTGATATGATAACACTAAAGCTTTGACTCATTTGCTTTTGAGTTTTAGTTTGTTCTTGGTATTCTACTAAAATATAGTAGTTACAAAACAGACCCACGGAAGCTTATAGTTTAGTAGAAGGAAAAAGAGTAGTAAAAATATAATTTAAAATAAATAAATGTTATAGCTGTAATAAGAATTATAAATGCAAAAGCACAAAGCTATCTAAATCAAGATATTCGGGTTCTATTCTGAGCTCTGCCATTAACTAGAAGTGAAACATTTGGACGAACAATTTCTTACCTGAAAATCCTATTTTGCAAACATTTTGATTCTATGTATGTTAAAGCCGATTTCTTGTCTATATTTGACTTTAGTAGCTATTTTAAGGAAACATTTAAATTATAATTATTTGGAAAAGACCAGGGTTAACATTCATTATTAAATAACTTTCAGTATAGCATAAAAAAGACCATAAGACTTTGGTATGGATGCAATCCTAAAACCATATTGTAAAGAAAAGGTGTTTATCAAAATTTTGTCCCACTACATTATGTTTTCACAGCATTTTTAGAGTTAAAATGCAATTTTCTTTTCGGGGGCTGAGATAAATTGTACTATTGATAGATTTTAAAGTATTTATTTATGCTGTTTTGAGGGCTGCGCTACATATGCTGAACCATATTTTAGGAAAATTTGCTGAAAATGCGTTTGACATGACTTTTTTTTCCTGCTGGGTTATGAGGTCACAACTAATGTATATTAATCGGTTTGGTGCTGGATACTACGCATTTCTTTTCATACGCCTGTGCTATACGGTGCTTTTTCTGAACCTCAACTTGCAGGTGTTAACGTCCCTGCTCAAGATGTCCGTCAGTAAGGGAGAGGGTAAAATCTGAACCCAGGCAATCTGCCTCCAGAGTTTGCACACCCGCCACCTGGCAACTCTGCCTTCCTTAGTAAACAGCTAAGAATGGCCTTGCCTTTTGGATACTAACTAACGTAGACCTTCCTTTCACTAACCTGGTACTAAGTTTGAAAGACACTTTTTTGACAGTTTTAATGTGTTCAGATGTACTGACCTGCCTTCCAGCATTTTCAAATCTTTGTCTTTTTCGTTAGTATAAGAATGGGATTATCATGGACTTGTTAAAATGGCAGGGAAACCTATAGGCTTCTTTTAAAGAGCTCTGACCTAGTTTTGTAAGTGTGCGATGTGCTGTTAAGGTTTAAGGTCAAGATAAGGGTTTCTTTGCCTTAAATTTGCAAATCTCTGTTAATGAACCTCAATTATGGCCTCTATTTGGTTGCTTCTCTATATACCAGAGTCTGAATGAGACTCTTAGCCCTGAAAAATTTAGAGTTGGAGGAATCTTTAGTCATTTGGTTCAACTCCCTGCTTCATAATAGGAGCATTTAATTGAGTTGAAACCCATCAATCCAAATGACTTGCCAACATAATTACAATATCATGAAAATTAGAGTGAAATGTGTTAATAGAAAACACTGTTCTTTTACAAAAAGTTTTTTGAGTTACTTTGAATACTGTTAAGTTCTAGGCAGTGTACACCGTAAATGCAGTATGTGAAGTTTGCAAAAAGAGGAATTAAGAGACAAACCTCTAAAAAGGAACCCTTTCACTGTATTAAAATCTTATACAAAATATTTTTTATCTTCATGGGATGGTACAAAGGGAGTAATGATGTTTGTAATTTTTCAACATGTTTTTAATAAATTCACTTTAAATGTATCTCAAGTGTTTATAAATTGTATTGTTTTAGGGAAATAGATTTTCTCTTAACATTTTTAGGATCGGGTGCAATAACAGTCAACTTGCTTTCAAATCCTGGCTATACATTAGGGTCACATGGAGGATTTAAAGAAAAAAAAAAATTAATGCTATTATCTCATCCCAGGCAAAATAAATCAGAATCTCTTGGGTGAAACTCTGTCAATGCTAATGTTTGAATGCACCTTCCTCCCACCTAGGTGACTTTCATGATTCATACCTTCTTCTCTTTCTTGTTTACTGCCCTCCAACTGTGATGCCTTCCTATGCTTGTGAAAATATTTACAGGGTTCTCCCAAAGGCCTTTTCTTTTCCTTTTTAAAATTTTTATCTTTGTGCATTTAAATATACTTATACTTCAATTATTTCGTAAATTGAATCTTGACATTTTCTTAATAATACCTTGACCCTAGTTAAAACTTTCCTTCATTTGCACTTTCCCAGTCTTTTAAATCTTCCTCTATTTAGCATTCATTTGGTTGTTAATCTTTGTGATTTAATTATAAGCTTTTAGGTTCAATTTCCAATACATTTTATATAACTTTCCAATAGTATAAAGCACTGACAAGATTATCAACAGCTTTCTGCTGAACTGAATTGAATTTGGAAATTTGATAATGTTTACAGTAGGAAATAAATGTGGAGAAAAACACAATACCTCTTCCTTACCAAGGCATTCTTTTGTTTCTGGTTCACTTATATCCTACTCTTATCATCCTTTTGTTGAAATTTCTTAGGGAATAAGTCCAGTTTTGAAATAACTTTTAGAAATATATATATATAACATAATATGTATATATATATTTTTTTCTCAAGATTCATCTCAAATTTAACCTTCTCCATGAACCTTTTCCTAACGCTGTTCTACCTTCCCTCCACTTCCAGAGTTGACTTCCTTTGTGCTCCCACAGTACATTGTACAAATCGGTCACCGTCCTCATTGTTTTTTTTAACAAAATGTCTGCTGCTTGAGGGCAGGGATTATACTTATTCATCTTTGTATATTGAGAACTTGGAACTCAGTTGTCATGCAGAAAAGTTATTTGATTAAAAGGATGGAAGATTCTGTGGCAAACAGCCTATATGTATTGGTGATCTTGTTCAATTCAGAGCTGTATTAGCAGTCAGGACCCAATTTCTCTCTCTCTGCAGAGGCATCTGAATTAGATGACTCTGCAGCAAATAGGCCGTTAATTTGAGGCTACTGTGCAGGGTTTCTAATTATATTGCCAATTTTCATCTCTTTTATAGATATTTTGTTTTTTTGAAGGATGATTTTGGGGGATAGGAAAATTTATATAGTACCATGCATAGCGCAAACAAGTAATTATTAGAAACCTGGCTTCATAAGGGAAACCAGTGTGCATATGGGATGATTTGTTTCAAAGAGTGATACCCCTCTTGTAATTTTCTTTTTTTTTCTTTGCTTTTACCTGATATTTTTTGATGCTAAGTCAAGCCCTAGATTCTATTCTTACATTTCTCTTTCTCAAAAAAAAAAAAAATTGTTCCGTTCTATCTCTGTGCTATGCACAAACTTACATGAATTTTAAGGCATACTTTACTTCAGAAACCTTGTAAAATTTTCTGCTACTTGTTAACTATAAATACTACCTATGTTTTTCTATGATTTATTTGTATCAAACTAAAATGCAATGCTTTTGCTTTATATGTGCTATTTGAAAAAGAAACTGCCTATTTAGAGTTAACTCTATAAACTGGTATCAATACAAATAATTAATATCTTAAATATACTTTTTAAAAATTGTCACTCGTTTTTATTTCTTATCTGTTTGTGATGTTCTTCCAAATCATTATGAGAAGAGTCTTAGAAACAAAACTGAACAGCAAACTGTGTCTTTCAAAGCTTCACAAACCCACCTTTTTATTTTGTCTTGTGCTGTTATGTAAAATTTGCCCTAGCATTTTGCTCAGCAAGATGGCAATTATTAACAATATATTTCTCTAAACTGTTGCCGCAAAGCTATTATTCACGCAGGGTTACAACCGAGTTAATTTTGGAAGAGAGCTGTTCAAAGAGGCCCAGAACTGTTGTGCTTATAAACACTGCCTTTTCTCTTATTTCTAATTAGTGTGAAATGGTTCCAAACAGGAGTCAGCCTCGCGGAAGTCTGTGTAGCACAAAGCCAGGCTCGTTAACGGACACAGGGAACAGTTTTGTTTTGCTGAATAAATAACTGCGTCATAAAGCCTTTCAAAAGGAACACAATCTGATTTACCATGCTCCTTAAATGTTGAACGTTGTTTATGCGCCTCCGAGTCTTTTTTATTAAAATTTAAAAGGCCTATTATTATGACAATGTAGATGATACGTTTGCAATGTTCCCTGCAGTAGGACTGTACACTTCCCTAGTAATACAATTTCCCCTTCTCTTTTTATTTTATAAATAAATTTTTATGTTTTGTTTTGTGTGTTTCGGATGCATGACGACCCTTCTAAATTTCACATTATACCAAGAAAATAATTTTGCTAACAATAATTACAATATTGTAAGAAAATCCATTTATCAGTTTTTCTACAAAATTTGGTTTATGTTGTATTACAGATTACGATTTTCTTCCAATAAAAATTCCCAACCCATATTGTTAGTAATTTGTATGTGTAAGTGTTTAAAACGGTGTAACTATAATTCACAACTGGAGACCTTCCGACATTTGCATTAGAGGAGTCAATTGGACAATTACATCTGACTGAGAATATAACTCAGATTTCCCATTTGGTATGCACTATAGAAAAGCCCAGACACCTGACTGTATATTACTAGACAAATCATACAAATTGTGGTCTTATGTTTGCCCTGGATCACTCAGTAATGATGTGCAAAATTTGTTTCTTCTTGGGAAACTTAAATATGTCTTACATTTTCTGCATCCTTCCAAAATGCCTAGCATATTTCAAGTACACAAAGTGGGTGGGTGCTCAATGAATGTTTTTTGAATAAATTTACGAATGGATATCAGCAATATTGCTCTCCTCACTCAAAATAACACGAAAAGCTAAATTGCTTTAAATGAATGCATTTAAAATATGCTTACATGAAGTAATATGTGTATTGCTGTATTATGTTTACTGTCTGTGTAATGTCATTCATTGTTGTACTCTGAGATACAAAGATGTTTCAGATTCAGATCAGAGAATACTTGAGAGATTATAAAGTCATAATCCCTTATTGCCTTGAGGTTGAAATTGTGCATTCATATTTAGGCAGGAATCACAAAATTTAATTCTAAATGTGTTTTTCATTCTGAAATCAGTGGAAAATTTATTTAACCAGTGAAATGCTAACTGCTATGGAAAGTAAGCCTCACTGAAGTGGTGTGGTTAAAAGAAAAGAGTGCCAAGAGAATGTCAGTTTATGTGGTCAGGTGAAAATAAGCATTCAGAAGCCAATGAGCAGGTCTGATACTTTTCCCCCTCTTCTGATTTAACTTACTAGTAAGATGCTAAATTCCAAGATACTTTCTTTTTTTATCTTTGTTAGCATTATCATGATCTTTTCCTTACTGCATATTCACAAAAACCAAAGAGATGTTTTAAGGAGATAAACAGTGGCTTTAGGTAAAGCTGTAGACACAGATTATTTTTAAGAAGAGATATATATATATATATATATATATATGTATACACACACACATATATGCTTATGTTATGATTTGGAATATTGTTTAACATTAACTTGTAATTATTTCCCCTGATAGTCTTGGTATATAGTTTATTCTTCCTGTGTTTCAGCTGTATGCTCTGAGGAAAGGGACGAAATATTGCTTAAAGAGCAGAGTATCAACAAAAACATGACCTGAGAATTTTCCACCTTTCGCACTGGTATTTCCCACAGCAAAATTTCTCAATTCCTGCAGTGTCTTTTTTTTTCTGTCCCTGAAATCTCAGTAGCTTCAGCACTCTATTCAGAGATCTAGAAAAGAGTTTCTTCCTATTAAAATGTTACATTTAAAGATGGGCAAATCAATTAAAAAAACAGAAAAATCTACGTTAATCAATTTCTAATTAAGAATTAGAAAAATCTACATGAGTTGAAACTACTGAAGACAAACAGTACCTTCTTCCCAGATCTTAAGTTTTCATATATTTGTTTGACACTAGCATCTCTACTTAACATCAGGCAAATAACCCATCTTCTAACCTAACCAACTCTGCTTTCATTGAAACGAGTTGAATTTGCAGCGTTAGTTCTTATACGTTCATATGTGTGTGTGTGTGTATATATATGTTTTGACCAGGCTAGAAGACATCTCATTTTTTTGTTTTTTTTGGTTTACTTTCTTGCCCCCTTGTGGAGTTTTATTACTCCTTCATTAATAAAACCAGTATGTGAAGGGGAAAACAAACAAGATCCAGTTTTTATCTAGAATGTCTTTTTGAAACACTAAAAGTAGAACAAATTGAGAATAAGTCAAAGTTGGAGCTAAATAACCATACAGAAAAAACTAGCTATTCTTTTTTCCTTCTGATTTCATCTTTCAGTAGTATTTTAGTTAGTTCTCAACACTGCCTGATTACTGTACTTTTCATGAAGCATACAGAATTTTTGCAAGATATCAATTTACTAAAGCTGAAATTAGGTGTCACTATGCTATGATCTGGTGGTAATTTAGGAAAAAAAATAAGAGAACAAGTAATTTGTTACTTCCTTTACGACACTGGGGTATACCCAGAGTTAGCTTTCTAGTAATGTGAAAGTGTTCATTTAAGTTTCACATTAAGAGGGCAATCCTGGGTGAAAGTCAAGCACTACATATCTTTAACACTGTCACAGTGGAGGGCTCATAGATGAAAGAAATGCAGTCAGAATTCACCACCTAATGCTCCTCCCTGTACCACAGGATTCCCTTACCTGTAGTTAGCCTAATTAAACTGGATAGGGGACTGTTCTTAATTGGTTCCCTGCTCTATTAAGTAATGCAGATTTTTTTCCTAGCTGTATAAGGAATCTTCCCTTTTTGGTCATACTCTGTATGACCTGGAAATTATGCGTTTCTGCACTTCCATGCTTTTCTTTATTCCCTTCCTTTGAAATTATGAATATTTTCATTATTTATCACATTAAATAACACTACAGTCGCATAATTTAGATGAAATTTATCTGAGTGAAGAACATTGTTTAGATTATTTAATTTCCAAATTGCTGTATTGTTAAGATTGTCAATGGTACTAATGGAGTTTTAATATTTATTGAGTGCCTGCTTTGAGCTACATATTATGCTGAACATTTTCTCACTCATTTCCTCAGTTGGTCACCCCTATTTCTGGTGGTGAGTAGTATGATCTCCACTTTAATCCCTGAGATAAGACATATAGTATTAGACATTCAACATTTTAACTTGGGACTACACAACTTCACAAAATCCATTTACACCATGTTGTTTAAATATAACACATTATTAAAATATCTTTCCCACATTGGTCAACCCAGAGATCCATCCTGAATCCATTACAGTTTCTAATGAAAACGACAACAAAAACTTCAAATCAATAATTTTTCACTGTTTTATCACATTTTAAAAAATCATGCACTGTCACTTATTCTTTTCATATATGTTGTTGTTGTCTTGGGTTTTTGTTGTTGTTTTCATCAGACAGTGGTTGCTGTTTTGTTTTGTTGATTTTATATTTCTTTGTTTTGCTTTTGTTTCTATGATTACTTTTGGGAGCCCAAAGGTTCTTTATGCTCTGGCCTATAACCAAGTATTCTGATAATGTCAATTTTAATATTTTTATTCTGCCCCCCACCCCCCTTCCCTCCTTCTTCCTTTCTTCTTATTACCAGAAAACCTATGGTGATGACCCAAACCAATCCCCTATTTCAGGTCTTGAGTTTTCATCAGGACTGAGATTAGAACCTGAATCTTCTGATTCTGGGATAACCGCTCAAACTACCTAAACTGTTTTGTTTTGTGTTTTTGTTCACTTTGGTTTGGTTTGGTTGTTAAAAATGTTTGATTGTTGTTTTATTTATTTTTCCTAATACAAAGATCACTTTAAAAAATCAATTTAAATAGCACTGATGGTGTAGATCATAAACTATTCTTTCATATAAATCCAAGTGTTTTAGCCTCTTAGACTTCAAAGAGATTACTGTGTTTTAATATCATTATGTGGCTTGAGAAAATTTTAAGAGGCAACTCTATATGTTATAGAACTCAAAATCTAGCCAATAATGTTCATCAACATTTTTTCTCTGTTTACAGAATGATGAAGATTTGCTCTCAGTGGTGGGGTGCATTTGTTCTCAAATGTTCTGATATTTTGTCAAAATGGAACATTTCCATTTTGGTTACAAAACAAGTGAAAATTTCAAATTGCAGCAATAAACTTCTGTCTGTCAATATTTAAAAGATCAACACCAGATTTGCATGCATCATTGTCCTCCTTGGTAATTATTATGTAGGATCAAAATTCATAACTGGTGTGATGTACACTATTGTTGTCTGGCTTTGTTGACTGTGATGCTGGTGTGAAAGTATTGCAGAAGAAAAATGTAAATTCAGGACTCAGGTCACTTTCCATATTTTTCACTAGCTTAAAGAAACTAAAAGAAGATAACTTCTGAGGATTTTTCCAATATATTGATACTGCGATAAATACTATATTATTACAAATGGCTACCACTATAAATAGAAAAGCAATACATTGGTATTTGAGCAAAAGAATAGCATCCAATCTTACCATATTGTAATATTAATAATTAAAATTTTGGAAAGGTTGGTAAACAAAACTAATTTGCCCGTGTTCTATTTTATTTAAAAAAATCATATTTTTAAAAACCTATTCTATGGTTTCAAAATTGAAGCCATCAGCCAAATATGCTATCATTTACAACAGATGTGCAAAACACCTCAATATAGCTGTTGCTTAGCAAGGCCTACTGGTTTGTGATATGTGATAAATATGTGATATTCTGGATAAACTGAATATTCACAAAAGCTCCTTTTCAATTAGTTGTTAGTAATGAACTGAAATTTTTTATTGTCTATAATTATAAAACAAAACTCCATTGACATAATTGTTGTTATCTTTCAAAGTATTATTTTTTAAAGTATAGAACTTTCTTTTCCCTAAAAAGAGTCACACAAATAATTAGAAGTGAAGCTAGGATTCTAATCCCTGCAGCCTGACCCATTAGCTAATGTACGCGTTGCTTATTCAAGCTGATTATTTGGTAAACTGACTGCCTGTTATACCCACTTGCTGTTTCCTTTGGCTTCCTATGTGGTAACAAATACTTTGGATATGAGTTTCCATCACAAACAAGAAATTGTTTATCTTGAAAATACTATTTATCTTAAAGATTTAGATGCCAAAAACAGAAACACAAGTGAATTGTTTTAGGCCATTGGGTTGATTATGGTTAGGAAACTACTTTCTTGTGTTTCTAAGGTTAGACTGAGAATAACATTTCATTTTCAATTGACAAAAGAAGGAAAAAAGACCAAACTTCCAAAAATCAATTAATGAGCAAATATTAAGAATAACTGGAGTATTACTTAGCAATGTGATATAAAAATACTATAATAATTGCAATCAGTATTTGAGTACTTAAAATGTACCTAACATTCTATGAAGTGCTTTATCAATTTTCCATATTGACTTACAACTCTATGAAATAAGTACATTACTATACAGTTTCCATATGAAGAAACTGTGGTTTGGATTGAAGATAGTGCTATGGTCTGAATGTTTATGTCCCCTCAAAATTCATATGTTGATACCCTAATGCCCAATGTAATGGTATTAGAAGATGGGGCCTTTGGGGGTGTTTAGGTTATGAGGGTGGAGCCCTCATGATGGGATTAATGCTCTTATACACGAGACCCTACAGAGCTCCCTAGCTCCATTCACCATGTGAGGACACAGAAATAAGGTGCTGACTATGAACCAGGAAGAGAGCCCTCACCCAGAATACAACTATACTAGTGCCTTGATCTTGGACTTCCCAGTCCCCAGAAATGTGAGAAATACATTTTTGTTGTTTATAAGCCTCCCAGTCTGTCATATTTTGTTGGAGCAGCCCAAACAGACTAAGACATGTAGCTCTCCCAATAATCATTATGTACTAAGTTACTGAGATGGAACATGAATGAGTCAATAGGGTTTCAGAGCTTATCTGATTAACCATCATGCTCTCCTCATACAAAGCGATAGAACTATCTTTTACTGTACTAGAATATACATGTGTATGTGTATTTATGAGTTATTTACTACTATTACTATTACTTTTAACACTATTTTATAGATGAGAAAACTGATGCATGAAAAGATTAAATAACTTGCTCAATGTAACCTACACAGCTCTATAAAGAGAAAGAAAACTGGAAGTTATGCTCCTTACCAGTTCATGAGCCCTCCCTCCTCTATTAAAATCTAAGTTCTTCAAATATTAATTTAGTACTTATTATATGTCAAGAACTGTGTTGAACCAATCCTTTAAAATCATTTAGTCAAAGAGGTTTTTTTATTGTTAGATGAACCAGACACAACCATTAGCTTTTTGGAGCCTCCAGAGAGCTGTCAAATTTTCTCAATGTTCTACAATTTTACCTAGATATTTACTTTAGTGACCCAAATAGAAGAGCTTATTTGATCAAGTATTTTGTAAATAAAATATGAATACGGGTTGCCAGTTATCAATAAAATAATCTGTTCAAAAAATAAGTGACTAAAAAAAAATCACTAGAAGTAAATTGCAGAGTTGGATAAAATGAAGCCTGTGCTTCATTTTCAGGTTGCCATGTTCCCTGCTCTCTCTGATAAAGATAACACAAGGGATGTGTGGTAGAATATAATACAGAATTTAAAACAAAAGCTAATCAATGAATTAAAAATCCCTCTGCTTTCTTAGGACAACTTGCTTGTGAAGAGCACAGGATTCAATGCTTTTTTTTTTTTTAATTCTACTTAAGTGTAGACACAAATTTGATTCTGGATACACCTGGTGTCAAATCAACTCAAAACCAAGAATAAGGGAAAAATTAATATCATTTTAGCTAGTCATCTTAATGGTTAATTACCAGTTATAATTTACTCAGTTTTAAATGCCTTAATATCATATGTAGATATGGGAAACTTTTCAACATGATGTTGTTTGCTTAGTTATTTGTTTTTGACCTGGGCAAGACTCTCAATCCTCCAAATAAAATGTTCATTAAGGCTAATTTTCCATTATGTATTATATAACTTCTGAGTAATAAATTATTAAGTATGGAAAGTAGTTTCAGAGAAATTTAAAATTTGAAGGAACTCCAGCATGATCAACCTGATCAGTATTTCTAGACTTTATATTTTCCATCCAGAGCCTCATTAGGCTCTAGTTGACCAGTAGTCTGATCTCACTTCCTGTTTTCCAGAGTATTTTATGAGTTGAGATTATTCTAGGTCAATAGGATGGTATTACAGCAAGTTGTTCTGGATGAAACAAATCAAGATAACTTCTCACCAAGATGTCTCAAAAAAAAAAAAATGAGCCAATTGCATACCGTAATCTAATGTTACAATGTAAATGTCACATGTTAGAATACATTGGATATGACTAATTGCTTATGGGACAGGAAAGTTATTGCAAGAGATTTGGAAGAAAGAGATTATTGTTACACATCTCACTCAGAGGTAAGCACACATTTTTTATTTTAAAAATGTCAAAGTAAAATTTGCCAAAACATATTTATAAAAAATGGTATATTTTCAGAAGATTTTTTTTTTTACAATAATGTAGCACATTAAATTACCTTATGTGCTTGGTATCCAGTGTCTCTTTCACCTTTCCCTCTCTTGAGAACTCTTTTTTCCTCTTTGTCCCCTGCACTTCTTTGATTTATAATATTGCCGTGTGTGCAGTCCTCTAGAAATGTGAAACGGAGCAAGAGGTTGTAACAGGGGAGGGAAGAAATCTAACAGCTAAACAGGTGCACACAGGAAATAAATAAAAAATCAGAAATCAGGCCCTATGGGTGCTATTAAAGGAGCACTGGGTGAAAAACTAATTTTGTAGCCCTTGTGCCCTGTGAATTATTGCTGTGATTTACTCAGTCACACTGTCTAACAAACTCAAATGGCTTAACACTCTAATTATTCTGGGTGCAACATGCAAGAGAGCAATTTCTAACTGGCCAATTATTAAAGAAAAGAAGTGATTCTGGTTTTCTTTGCTTTGTTTATATATTTATTTATTTGTTTATTTTGTTTTTGTTTCCCACTGTAATGGAGGACATATTCATACTTAAAGAACACCTGACTCATGTTGTATTTTTTTAATGGTCCACATATTTACATGTAATATGGCAATTGCTTAAATGTTAACTGGTTATTTTTATATAATAATAATCAGCATAGTATTCTCCTCCTTATTCATTTACTAAAGATTTATTGAACATCTACTATGTAAATACCTACACACAATGACTGCCAATTCATATTGGGACTCCAGACATTTGGAAATTTTTATATTTTAGACTAGTCATTCTACATAATATATTTTCCCAATAATATCTTATTTTCTGTTCTAGCAATCTATTGAATCATTTTACTATTTACTTGCTAAACTCATGAACTTCGTACAGTTAAAGCACGTTAAATTTAACAATATGTAGTTTTGTTTCATGGTCACTGGCTGTCAAGTTTTGTGCTAAGTGCATTCTACCTTTTAATCATCAAAAAAGCTGCAATAATTATCTACTATTGTTATCCCCACTTTAGAGATGATGGAATGGAAATTCAAATAAGTAACTTGCCTAAGGTCACTCCTTTAGCATATACATTCAAACTCAGATAGCCATACTTCAGAGAACAATCTGTTAATGATTATTCTTTGTATTATCTGGATGCCAAGTTCATGAAAGTTGTATGATATATAAACAAAATATGGAATTTACACAGAATTTTTTTTATTTTATATTTTATCTAATATCTGGCTGCCTGTTTTTTGTCTTTTAATTTTCAAGAGGAAAGAGGTAGAATTAAATACTTCTATAAAATGTTTCCTTTAAATATGACATTGATACTTTTCTGTGGATTTTCTAAGAAAATCATTGCAATAGATGACAAATTCGAAACCAAGTGAGTTACATATCAAATGCATTTCAGGGTATTTAGTTATCTATCTAATTCTACTGACCTATGTTTATTTGTTTTTCTTTAGATAATTCAGCCTCACCTCTTCACCACATTTTTTTTTTCTTTTTACCTGTTTTTTAACTTTTCCTCCCCATTCACGTTAGGGCTTTTCCTCCACTTTCCTTTTATCCTACTCATCTGGCAAAACTTTAACTCAGAATGAACCCCACTGTCCACTTTCCCAGAACTCACATAGAACACCTTAGTGGGAGTTTCAAAACAGCCTTATTAATTCTACCATAAATTCCTAATCACCAATCTCAAATGATGCTCAAAATACCATTAATTCTATTACTGTTTTACTGGTCAACTCACATTCACACCTTCACCAACAATTTCAAATCCCCTCTATTGTCTTAAAACCTCTGGCTGCTCACTTTCCTCATTAATGCTTACTCTGGGCCAAACACTATGATATGTCATTTATTTTTCATAGCCACTTTGGAACATTTACTCTCAAATGTTTCAAAGGCATATAACCCTTAAAATCCTGAAATCCATACTCACCATTAGCCACTCTTTGGGAGTTCCTTATTTCAGTGATTGGTACCATCATGGATCCAACTGATAAAACTAGAACGTTTGATGGCATCCTTAACAATCCTTCTTCACACTTTATACCCAATATATATCAAGTACTAATGATTCTGTTTCCTAAATTTCTCTCAAATATGTCTAATTCTCTCTGATACCATTATCTTAGGCCAATGTACCATTATCTTTCACCAGGTCTCTTGAAGAATTGATGCATTCGTTTTCCATGATGTTTAACCAATTACCACAAAATTAGCAGCTTAAAACAGGGCCCCTTGCTCAATGTCTCACAAGGTTCAAATCAAGGCGTTAGCCAGGTTGTGTTCTCATCTGGAGCTCGGGGTCTTATTTCAACCTTAATTCAGGTTTCTAGCAGAATTCAGTTCCCTGTGACTACAGGAATGAGGACTCCATTATCTCACTAGCTGTTGGCCAGGAAATGTTCTCCGGTTCTTGCCACATGGCTATCTCCATAGGTAGTTCACAATATGGATGTTTGCTTCTTCAAGGTCATCAGGATATTCTTTCCTGCTTTGAATCTCTCTTCCAGGAAAAGACTGAACTCTTTTTAAAGGGCTTTTGAAGAGGACTCGCATGATTAGGTCAGGGTCAGGATGATCTCTCCTTTGTTGATCTCAAAGTCTTACTGCTTAATTAAAACTGCAGAATCCTTTCACCTTCGTCATATAACATAACCCAATCAAGTGAGTTAAGTTCCATCATATTCATCAATCTTACTCAAATTCAAGGAGAGAGTATTATACAGGATATATATAATACATAAGGGAGTGAGGACCTTGGGTGCCTTTTTAGAATTCTGCAAACCACAATTGCCAAGTTGTACCAAAATTAATTCTGACCCATCTCCACCTCCATTCTTTAATGCTGGAGGGATCTTCTCAAACACAACTTGATCATTTTGTTTCCTAAATTAAACTCTACTTTCACTGTCTATTGTTGTTGATATGAATTCAGTAAATGAATTTTTACAGGGACTACGAAAACTAGAATGGTCTGTCTATATCCACCTCTCTGGCTATATCTTCTACCCTATTCTCTTCACTCTGAATTTCAATCAAAATGATTTTCTCTTGGTCCCTTTATTTACCATGTTCCTTTTCACACACCCTCATGTCTCTGCCTGGACCTTTCTTTCCTCCCTTTTCATCTAGTTATTCTAACTCATTCTTCAGATCTCAAAGTATCACTTCCTCAGGTTAACTCTCCTTTCATAGGCACTCTTTGCAGTATATACCTTTTTCACAGCACTTTTCAAAGCTGAATTTTCTCTGTGTTGTGAAGTGAATATTTCTGTCTCCTCTACTAAGCTTCTTAGGGCAGGGGCCAATGAGAGGTTTTATACCCTTGGGTACCTCCTGTATTTGGAATAGTATCTAGCACAAACTCAATCAGCACACGTTAACTGACCAACTAAATGAATAAAAGTTTCTTATATAACATCTACATTTGGTTTTGAAAAGAAATACAATGTTCTTCCTAAAGGAATTAATCATATTTCTGCATGTTTATTCATAACTTATATTTTTGAAGCATAATTAATGTTCACCCCTTAATAGAGTATATAAGTGAGTATTGTGAAGGTTATGTTATTTGGAAATTGTCCTTTCCATGAAAAACATGATTCAGATTTTGAACAATTCAAAACAAATTATTTAATCTTTTACAGTCATGGAGGGCGAATAATTAGAAGGCACGTGAAAATATTTGCAGAGAAGATGTTTTAATTGCAGGTTTTTAAGAAAGAACTATACTCTGACATGCTGTGAAGATTTGAGAGGCATTTAAGTATTAAAAGTTGGAGATGTAATAAATCTACTTGAACAGATAATAGCAAAAAGTAAAGCAGCAGAAACTGACGTAGACCACTAGAAATGTGTTTTAGTTAAAAAAGGTAATTAATCAGGTTGATTTTACTTTCAATCTGATTAACTCTTCTTTATGAAACTACATAAGTAATATCCCAAGTTAAAATTAGAATATTAATTTGAATAGAACAAGGAATATGTAGGGGAAAGAAATCTTGCTAAACCTAATGCCTACCAAACAGAGATTTGTTTTGTTGAGTAAGACTAATCCTCTAATTCACCATATTTTCAGTTTGAATTTTCTTAATTCTGCCTAAGTATTTAGATTCAGCATTCCAAGAAGTCTAAATTCAAGACTCACCTCTGCACCCAAGCATTCTGAAAGATATGACCCTGAATACTTTCTGCTCTCAAAGTTGTCAATCTGCCAAAGCACTAGAGGAGGAAGTACTCTCAGTAGTTACTCATATTATTTCTGATTTTAGAAATATATTTCACCAGTTATAGACTAAGATATTTACTTATGTTCGTGGATATGTTGAATGATATGATTATTTTGAGGGCTTATTGCCCTGTTTATTACAATATTTCTGAAGTGAAGAACTATCTCCCAAACATGTTGAGTTCAAATTCAAGTCTATTATTAAACATATTAAGGATTACTACAGAATAATCCTGGTAGACTGGTACCATTATATTATTATCCCTGTTTTTTCACTTTTATAAAATCAAAATCACTTGAGTTTTATAAACAGTTGCTTATATTAATATTCATAATTTATACTAATTCATTTTAAATTTAGAGTCAACAACAAATATCCATTAAGAGGTGGATGTGAATCAGGTTTCATTCTGTGACAGAAAATTATGGAAAAGTATACAGAGGATCAAAGATACAAGAATTAGAAGAACACGTGGTGTCACTGATCATTCATTACACACACGTGAGTTTTCGTTGCATCATATATTTTTATATAAATCATAATTTAGACAAATGTATTAAAAGTTTGACAGAGGCTGTATACTATTGGAAAGCAGGTGCAAAGTTATATAAATATTAAAATAAATCACAAAGATGGAAGTTATTATACATATGTATATCTATCTGTGCATATGCTATATAATCACAAAAGATACTTCTTTGAGACTGTTAGCATAGACACACCCTTAACGTTGGAGAATGTCAGCACATATATAACACCTGATAGCAGTGCTTTAATAAAAAAATATTTGTGTTAGTCTTATGAAATGAAGTATGACTCATTCTTTAAGACTTCAAAGTTAATGTTTAAAGAAAAAAAAACTTTCTTCCCAATAAATTTTCCACTCTGCAGTCAGTGACAATTACTCAGTGTTCTATATTTTACATTGTAGATTTATTGCTGTCATGATAATATGTGTTTTTTTCTGCCTTTTATTCTTTGTTTTTTAAATTGCTATCTGCTTTGAAAAATAAAAGCACTATATCAATAAAAATTATTTATGTCTTTTGAAAAATTTTTTTTAATTTGTTAAAATCCAGCATAAAATCCTAGTTTCTATCTTAGGCTGATAATGCCTAGGATTTTTAACTGAATTCATCAAATATCTACAGAAACAGATGGCAAGATGAATTATAAAATATTTCTCCAGATTTGGGATAATTCAAAAGTTTGCGTGGCGGTAAATGCAAAATATCCATAAGTACTTTTACATACAGACCTAACAAAATATAAATGTTTATAATTAAGGCTAAGTCAAGTCCAGGAGCCAAACATACTTAATCATATTGTGATCCAAGTATTGCGAGAATTTAGGACTAAAATAATGCAATTTGTTCATTCTCATCCATCTGTAGTGTGACTGTTAAAAGTCACACTGTATTTTCTTTTAAAGTAACTTAGTTTCCTCATTTGGACAAAGTGTTAAATATATATGCACACTAAAAGGCTCTTTATCTGACCTAATAACCTCCAAAACCAGCACTCGTGAATAAAAGTTATGGCACAATTGTAGGTGTTTTCACATTATTTTAGGAGAATTGGGAGTATAGAAGTGCTACAGATACAAATATTTGCTATATATGAATACATACCCTCCTAATGACTGCAAGGAAAGTTTTAATTCCCACCACATAATGGTCCATTTGCCTCGAGTGTTTCCGATGGTTCAATAATCACTAGCCATGTGTGTAGTTTGTTGAATTATTTAAGCTTATTTCCAGGGGGAAAAAAGACGGGGAGGAAGGCAACTGATTCAATGCAAATGAAAAGCTTTTGAAGCTCCCTATGGTGAAGATGTGATTACAGTCAGACAGTTAATAACCTAGACTTAGAAAAATCTGAAGGTTTTAAAACTGTCTGGCCAGTCAGTAAATGAGGTTTTTCCACACTATCGACCAACTGCCATGCGTTGTAATGGTTTCAGATCTGCTTGGAGTTGGAGTGGACCCACAAATGAAGTAAGAATACCACCCCCTGTACTTTTGATGATTAAGAAAAGTAGTTTGTAAACCTCAACGGTTTTCCTTTGGATTTGGGACTGAGTCTTCAGTGCATACAGTTCCTAACTTCAATTGCTGATTTGTAAAGTACCTATATGTTGGGGTAGGGACTCCCTCTCAAAATGACCACTACCCCTCCACCCATGGACATTCAATGCATGTTGCATAACTGGAGAAAACTGATGCTAGAAGAATTTGTGGGCAGCAGTACTCCTTCTGGTTTATGAGATCAAATTGAAACAGAAATTTGAAGACCTAAGATTTTATTTTAGCTTCTACTCAAAACCCATTTGACACATCTGTAGAAAATATATTTTTACTTTGTTAAATGTTCTTTTAATTCCGTGGGGTACAAAATTCTTTTTGCCTACAAATCTCTTTGCAGAGATGATAGAGAGATACTTTTGTAAGTTTCATGAAGATGCTTTAATAATTAGACAAGTGCTATATGTTTGAACTCAGATGACTCTTTGCATCATTTATACAATGGTCACAGAGAAGCCTGAACTTGCTTTGAAGAAATTAAAATAATGTCAAGTGTTTTACCAAGTTGAGTAACTATGACTACAAAATTTGTCCTGAACCCTGTGGATGAAATCGTCTCCCTAGACTCAAAATCTAGTTTAATTGATCTACTTTCCTAAAATTTTATGTGTCGGTTATCTTGTTGTTTATGAGGATAAGAAACCATTTAAAAATATTTTACCTTATAAGAGGTTCTGATTTTCTTCTGTAATAATTTCCTTCTTAGAATTGTCTTATTAGAAGTGAGGGTTTTACCCTCAGGGCCAAAGGCAGCCTATTAAAATGCAGTTGCAGTAACCCTATTTTGGAATGTGTGTGTGTGGTTTTTTCTTTCAGTAAAAAAAGCCAAAAAGGATATTAACATTTCCAGTCATCTAAGGGAAACTTCTTACTTCAGACTCAGCACTAAACTTGCTTCTGCATTAGCAAAGGTACAAGATTTAAGTAGTTATATATTCATTCTCACAGAAAATTTTCATTATTCACTTCTCTTTTAAACATGTAAAATCCCATAAATCATGCAAAAAAAAAATCCTCAGAGTGGAAGATGATCAGTTGTATAGCAAATGCAGTATCATTAAATATTCTATCTCATGCTCACCAACCAGATTAATTAACATTGAGAAACTTATCTTGGAAAAATGTTTTGTTATAGCTCAATTATTGATGGAGTTTACATATTGAATTTAATCAGCAGTTTTTGCTCTCTGCTGCACTACAGCATAAAGTCTCCCAGTTCCTCATTGTGAATGACAATTTTTTTGTCCAGTGAGACTTGAAGACAGTTACTTTTCTTATAATCATGTTTTTGCTTTCCCTCCCACAAACACTTGTAAAGAAAAGAAGAAGAATCGTTAATGTATTATGATTGGGAACTATATGAAACTTAATTGATTTTATATTCAAAACATTGGAATCAATTTTTAGTTTTTTTATCTTCTCTTGAGAAAAAAAACACAAGAAAAGATATTTGTGTGTGGTTTCTTGAGTAAGTTTACACACAGCAATATTAATTATAAAGAGAGAAAGTATTCTTTATTTTACTACACAGTTAAAAATAAAATTTTACTTTCACAATATGTGGTGAATTCTACTCACAATTTTTAGCATGTGGTTTTAAACTACTAAGTTTTGCATCAGGAGTCGAAATGTTCAATTTGACATAGCTACTATTTCATTTTGAAAAATACCACTTAAATAGTCTTTCCTTCTCCAAAATTATCAATATACGATTTATATCAACACACATAAACTGAAAAGAAATGGGTCATTTATAAAATTATACACTCACACTTTTTTCTAATGTAATAAAATATTCCAAAGCAAACAAGCAATAGCACCCACACCCATGATTGAAAAATTAACCCTCTCTATACTGTCTATGTTAATGACAGTCATTGGATAAAAATATATTTTACATGACTGAAAAGATCAACATTAGAATCTGTGTAAAAGACTAGGGATTTAGCTCTGGAAAAACCCTGAATGCAAACTTGTAACATAAAATTGTATTCTTGTCATTTGTAGCGTATCCATTTCTCTTTTATATATACTTAGATAAATTATTTGATGTGATTATTTCTCAGGAAAACAAAACTGTAAAGTAAAAAAGTATAAGAATCTAGCATCATTATACGAACTTTCTTCTGACAATATCCAAATCAGCAAGTTGGCTACCTTTAAAAGGAAATCACAATTTTCAAAGTTTTACCAGGCTACATATAAATACAGTAGAATGAAAAAAGGATGCTTAAAATTAATATAAGCTAAAAGTCATTGAACTACAAACATAGACTATATAATATAAAGTGTTTTCTTCAGTGTTTGCGTGGTTTTGGCACAAACACAAAGTGTTTCCTCAAAGTTAATATGTTAATATATGGTCTTTTGTGAAATACTGGTTAAAGAATTTGCATGAATGATATAAGCTACTATGTCATAGGTAGGACAAGAATGGTACTTTGCCAAAATTGGATAAAGTAAGTATAAGCAGTAGCAAAAAACCACAAAACATAAGAAACTTCACCAAGAAAATTCTTACAAACTATATATTAAAGGGAAAAACTATACAATATTATGATGTATTTAATATGTGAACAGAAGCCTTCTACTACTTAAATCGGCTCAATATTTTTTCAACAACCATGCAACTTTATTAAAGTTTATTTACTATGTAAATAGAATTTAATCCAAAACATTGTATGACTATCTTTTTGCTTGTACTACTTTCCCAATAAAATAAATGAAGAGAAAGGATTTGATTACAAAAGTTTCCTGTAATTTGACAATGAACAACAGATTTGCATGACTACTTTCTCTCAGATTTTGATGTTGAAGTTCCCTGGGAAGACAACAAATTCTGTGTAGAAGGTGGACTGCTGACAAACACCAGCTTCAGCATATCCAGAAATTGCATGTGGTTAAAAAACAAAATAAAAACTATGTCTCCTTAACTCAGCATCCTATTGGTGTGAGAACTGAAGGGGGGAGGGAGAGAAGAGGATTTTAATTGATTCTTAGAATCCTGAGAGTTGCAAAGGTCAGTATGCAGAGTAAGCAAAATGTGCAACCAAATCCTAAACCAGTGAAAGAAATAAACCTGGATAACACTAGGGCAGTTTTCTGTTTTTGTTTTAAACAGGGTGAAAGAGCAGTTTCTATATGTGAGAAAATAAACCACTCAGAAGCATCCATGCTTAGAGTATTAAAGTGGATTATTTGCCTTGTTTGTTTGGGAAAGTCCCTATCTATAACAGGTGAGACTTAAATGCATTGCATTAAAAGACTAGATTGTTCATTAATAAAAAAAAGGAAGAAGCTAGAGCTATAAATCAACAGGGACTCCTAGGGAGTTTTATATTAGGCAGTAATTAAATAATAGTTTATGTTGCTTTCTTTCACTGGGAATTACATCCTTTTCACCTCTTCTCTGCTAAAGCAGAGACATCCATTACGTTGAGAGGCTACAACACTTGTCAGATGCAATCAGCTCCAAACAGCTGAAGGCCAACTGACGTGTACTCTCTTAAAGCAGGGTTTCTTCTCCCCACCAAGCCCACTGTCCTTTCACGTGCATGCAACAGTCAAAAGGGATCACATCATCTAATGAAGAAAAACAGAAGCATATGGTAGGAAGGGGCCTCAGCAGGAGATGGCTGAAATGCCAAGGCTTGCACATAAACAAAATATATGCAAAAATGTGTGTTCATAGAAGCTGTCAGGCACAGCTTCAGGAAATAATAAGCCTGCAAAGGAAGATAGAGTTTTCTGTGACCAGTTACCTAGGAGTCTGTATTTTTAGTTTAATTTTTTACTACTCTGTAAAGTGGTGCACCAGAGCAGACTAGTCCCAGATAGTTAATTATGCATAAGCAGTTGTAAAGTTTGAATTTGCTGTCTAATATTGAGCCACATATTCTTCACAGTATATTTTGCTTATACCTATTGCAGACTTCCACATGACAGCTGAATTGCAAACTCTAAGTGACTTCATCGCTGCCTTCCTTTTTGCACCCATCACTATCCAAGGGTGAATGTTGAACTCAGTCCATGAATTCACCCTGTCTTTGTAACTGAAACGTAAGCACTCATCTTTTCGGAGGGTGTTTTTTTTTTTTTTTTTTTTGGCGGTACGCGGGCCTCTCACTGTTGTGGCTTCTCCCGTTGCAGAGCGCAGGCTCAGCGGCCATGGCTCACGGGCCTAGCCGCTCCGCGGCATGTGGGATCTTCCCGGACCGGGGCACGAACCCGTGCCCCCTGCATCGGCAGGCGGACTCTCAACCACTGTGCCACCAGGGAAGCCCCGGAGGTGTATTAATTAATATTTTAGATGTGCATTGGGCACATCCTCCCGTATTGTTTCTTTCAGATTTGCTTCTGTGCAAAGTTAACGGTCTTCATCAAAATCCTTTCTTCCCATAATGGCTCTGATCTCGGGACTGCAGCTGCCCTGCTGCACTGAATGTTTATCATTTGCCAGGGAAAACGCACATTATCTCCCCTTTTGACTTGTCAGTTTTTATGTTGGGACAACCCTAGTGTTATCACTTTGTATAATCAGTTTGACTGGAACCTTCAAAATTGTGTGTCCCTTTACTGTGAACATTTTAATATTCAATGATGATATTGTTAGAACTGGGGGATTTGTAAGGACGGAACTCAAAGACAGAACTCTGTGTGATTTCTAAAATATGACTACAAGCATTTTATGTACCAGTGTTGACAACAGATAAAACAAGCTATTGTTCTAAAAAACCAGAAGTGATATGTGCTCTCCTGCAGACCGTTGCAGTTATGAAAAAATATACTACCTTCAACCTGAGTAAAAATGCTTTCTTTTAAGTTTGAATTCCATAAATAATACACCTTGCTCCATTTAAATATTTTGTATTTTACATGAAGGATGATCACATATCTAACATTATATTTAAAATTCATTTCTTAACCCTTAACCATCTGTTCTCAATGGCACCTAAGAAAGAAAATACACATTTATTTATTAATTTATTTATTTTGAGGATAACATTAAAACAGGCTATATGCTTTTAATTCTTAAAAAGAATCCTTTAATGAAAAGGTGCCTGGAATCTGCAATTTAGCGTCTGTCTAAAACTAAAAACTTAAAAGGGATGCAATTGGTTATGTGACAAAAAATCTGTGTATAAAGTTTGGTTTCCCCAATACTCCAAATGCTTTATATCCATTTATTGATCCATTTGTTTCACTGTAGGAATGTAAATGTGTAAATGGTACTTGTGAGCAATTTTCTTTCCTTTGGAAGTGATATGAAGACACTTTGCCAGGCATTGACATAAACAAAATATCAGGCCTTCTGTATTAATCTTTACTTTGAGCTAGACAAGCATCTGACAAAATACCTTCCTGTCAGAGTCCTACTGTTGGTAGTAACATGTGGGTAAATGTCTCCTTGGATCACTTTTAAAAGATTTGTTCCTCTTTTTCTCTCTCAGCATTTCATCCTAAAACTTCCACTTTGAGTAAATGAGGAAATCAGAAAAGACACAATTTGGGAATATGCATCCTTATGAAACTCACTCTTACACTAGCACTGACTGGATCAAAATGAAGGCAGAGTTCAAACAGGTGGTAATTTATTGCAGACTATTCAGGACCAACTGATTGAACCTCGAATTCTACTCCCAGAAAGGTGAACCATGCCTTACCATACATTTTCTTCTCTGTGGATAAATATCGAGAATTGGATTAAGATACTTTTCAGAATCATTCTTTCTTTTGGCAATGATTCTTTAGGTGGATCTAAGACAGCTCTGTTTGGCACAGGATTGTCCCAAATGTCCTTTTAGCTATTTCATTACAGGCAAGGGGAGAGCCAGAGAGAGCAACTTCAGGCAAAATGTTGACTCCTCATGGCATGCCTTTGATTTCAGCGCGAAAGGTGTCTTCAGCATCCTGTTACGCCCCTGATTCATCTCCTAATGCTCAATGTGTTAGCAAAGCTTGGCCCTGAAGTGCTTTTTTCTTGAAGTACAGTCTTTCAGACACTTTTGGCAATTGGTTTTAAAATGTGGAGTAAAGAGAATAGGTCGGTAGTGCCAGGGGAACAGCTGCACTACACGATTACTAGAATAATTCAAAATAGAAATTGGCCTGAATACTGTGGTCATTATGTAGGTTTAAAAGAGCTTATTGGGCAAATATTTTGCAAGAGGGAATAAACATTTCTGAGCAGTTCTCTAGGATAGTTTTGAATGCTTACTAATTTTTCTCCTGTACCCTTCAAAAAGTCTCCAGGAATAAAACAAGGTAGACATCTAATAATATCTTAACACAATCAAAAACAAGCAAACAGGACCATTGCTTACTGTGTTCACAAATATATTCAATTTCCTAAAACTTTTATTATTAAATAGCTCTTGGATAAAGCATTTAGATTATTCTCATTTACTATGATCATGTGCAGTTGGTAACAGATAATTTAATTTATTCTTCGCTGAACAAATAATTGAAGAAATTGACAAATATCTCATAAAGAAAAAATCTGTATGGCAGCAAGAATTTTGAATTCATATTGAATAGTTGAAGATTGTTTTATAAACATGAAATTCTTCCTTTTAAATTATAATTGAAGTTATTCAGAGAAATATGTGTTGGTGTTATAAAATATTTTAAATGTTAAATGTATGTTGAGAGCAAAGGCATGATTTTTAAGAAGTGAATTATTTGAACATAAACTTATATTTTTAACCTCATCAGAGGTAGTGTGAATGCAAATTAAACCCATCTTTTTTCTTATATTACAAGGATTGTACTATATCTTATGGAATTTGAAAACACTGAGTATTTTCATATCTTATTTGATCTCGTGAAAATGAAAAGACCACTAATACCCGACTAGAGGCAAGTGGAAGAATCCAGCTGAACATATTTCATAAATTCCACAAAATTAAGGACTTTGTTATTGGCCAAGAAGTGATGTGGCCTATTCAGCTCTAGGCAGAAACAATTTCTCTTCTCAAAACGATAGTCTACCAAAGGCAGTTGTTAGTGTGGTGTTTCAATGCAGACACACACTTTAGAAAATACCTAGACACAGCAGATCTGTGAATGAAACCTTGTTCAAATGCAACCCTTGGAACCCTCTTGTACTGTTGGTGGGAATGGAAAGTGATACAGCCACTATGGAGAACAGTATGGAGGTTCCTTAAAAAACTAAAAATAGAACTACCATACGACCCAGCAATCCCACTACTGGGCATATACCCTGAGAAAACCATAATTCAAAAAGACACATGCACCCCAATGTTCATTGCAGCACTATTTACAATAGCCAGGACATGGAAGCAACCTAAGTGTCCATCGATGGATGAATGGATAAAGAAGATGTGGCACATATATACAATGGAATATTACTGAGCCATAAAAATCAACGAAATTGATTTATTGTAGTGAGGTGGATGGACCTAGAGTATGTCATACAGCGTGAAGTAAGTCAGAAGGAAAAAATCAAATACCGTATGCTAACACATATATATGGAATCTAAAAAAAAAAAAAATGGTTCTGATGAACCTAGGGGCAGGACAGCAGTAAAGACGCAAACGTAGAGAATGGACTTGAGGACACGGGGAGTGGGAAGCGTAAGCTGGGACGAAGTGAGAGAGTGGCGAAGGGTAAGCTGGGACAAAGTGAGAGAGTGGCATGGACATATATACACTACCAAATGTAAAATAGATAGCTAGTGGGAAGCAGCCGCATAGCACAGGGAGACCAGCTTGGTGCTTTGTGACCACCTAGAAGGGTGGGATAAGGAGGATGGAAGGGAGATGCAAGAGGGAGGAGATATGGGGATATATGTATATGTATAGCTGATTCACTTTGTTATAAAGCAGAAACTAACACACCATTGTAAAGCAATTATACTCCAATAAAAATGTTAAAAAAAATGTAACCCTTGGAATTTTTTTACTTTTGTTTGCTTTACTTTTATTTTTAGTTATAAATGAAATAGAAAAAAAAAAAGCAAGTCATATGTAAGTAGAAAATATGAGACAGTGCAACTGTGGGAAATCAGGAAAACTGAGTAAATAAGAAACTGAACAAGTACATTGATGATTCTTGCTATTGCTGGATTGTTGAAGCACTTCAGATAATATTGATTTGACTTTGGGACCATTTAGTCCTTTCTTTGTTTGAATTCTTTTCAAGCAGGACAAAAAAATAGACACTAAAAGCCCTCTCTTGCCTTCCTTGGTCCCTTTGCATTTCTAGGTGTTTACCAAGCTTGCTGTTATATATCCTGTTTTACTAATATTCAGTGCACCCTGCTGATATGTAATGATTTATTTATTTTATTGTTGAAAGCTTGTGTAAAGAGCTTAATGTCTAAAACATCAAAATATAAAATGCAAATGAACCTCTGGATCAGTTACCAATAAGCAATAGGAATAAACGTAGTAATATATATCCCTCGAGAAAAAGTCTGAGTACAAAAGAAGAATAAAAACACTACTTCTGATTGGTAGAGTCATTCAATACATTTTCACATGGAGGTGCCAAAGTTGGATGTATTAAATGTATTTAAGTATAAAAGCACAAAGATCATGTGGTATCAGAAACAATACGAGATGTGATATTTTACCTTGCATTTTCGCAGGAGTGTCAAAACATTTGGGGCTTCATTTATTTTTAAACTTAGGTGCTTTAGCAGTGATATATTTGTAAAGCTCTAAATATTAGCTCCCAGAGGTTATGCTTTTTATATTCTCGAACAGCATATATTATTTGACTAGCTGACAGATATTTCAATTAGGAGAGCCTTAAGTTAAAGATTGTTTTGATAGAGTAGTTCCAGCGATTGACAGTTTGGCACTACCTTTCAACAGGCTTGGCATGTTGCTTTCAAAACAGGCAAACAAAATCATCCCCCATAATTAATAATAATAATAATACATGGGTCTAGTACAATTAATTTTCTATATGGATTGTGGTTTTATACCCTCTACTCTTTTCCTTTGACAGGTAAATGGTTGAAGACAGAAGACTTATAGATTTTATATCTAGCCCATGAGGATTTTGACTGATTCCATTGAGCAGGCTCAGGTCAGCTAAGTCCTTCCCTTCAAAGCATCATGGGTGTCTCCGAGCATCATTGCAAGCTTGTCCTGGCAGTAAGCCAGGCTTCAAAAGCCGTTCACTGCAGTCACTGACTCACTAATGGGCAACTGCAGGCTTTCTGATTTTCCTTTCGTTTCATGTGTTCATTTGACATAAATTTAATTAAACCAAATCTGGTGTTAGAGCAAGACGAGATAAAAGTGATATGTCTCAAATTAAAGAACTGTGAAAGATACAGGAAACAGAACTATGCTTTTTTAAAAAAAATCTGTTTCTGTAAAATATTGTCAGTTTTCATAAGCTCACTACTTAAAGTCGACCAAAAAAAAAAAAAAAAGATACCGGTATGCATTATTAAGAATAATGTGTATCCAGGGTTAGATGAAGGTCTTGGCCCCATATTCTCTGTAGTAAAACCTTTCATAGAATTCTTATGTTTTCTTTCATTCTCACACTTCAGGTAGTCACCTCTTCACAGGATATAAGACAAGTCTGCCCTTCTTCTGGCTACATAGCTCTAGTTGTTAGACAGCTCAAAAGCACACAACAGCAGAAACATGAAAAGATCACATATTAAATGTAAAAAAAAATCATCAGTTTTCAAAGGTCTCTTTTGGTTTTTACTTAAGGCTAAAGAGGAGATAGAGTGAAAAAGATCATGTTGCTTAAAAAGCTCCATTTAATTGCTTTGAATGTTGCTTTAGGAACCATCCAACTTTCTCCTTTTAAAAACTGCTTTTTCCCCATTAAAAGAAATCCCAGACTAGAAATACACTATGTGAACTAAAAGCCGTTTTGCAATCTTCCTCAAGAATTCTCAGACTGAACCTCTTCCTTCCTGCAGCTGAAAAGCTGTTACTTCCTAGGACCACACTATAAGTCGCAGGATGTAAAATGATTACTCTGAGCAAATACACACAAACTAGCAAGTGATTGCAGTGTCCCGTGGATAAGAATCAGGAAAACCAGAAGAACTGAGCTGACAAATTGTGTGATAGAAGGTAGATTTCCTTGGGGCAGAAAACAGTGTGTGGCGTGTGGACCCTCCGCCTTTCTTGCATTCCAACTTTTGATGGCCGACTTCTTTCACTACAAACAACTCAGATGCCTCCTGCGTACTCCCTTGACTTGATTTCTTTCTGTAGAATTCACTGGGATTTAGACTCAGAGTTTAGGATTATCAAATCCCTCTGTAACTTCTTTCATTTAAAAGATGAAAAATTAAGGGCCAACAAGATTAAGTGACTTGTTCAGGGTCACACAGCCAGTTGTTAGCACAGCTGAGACAAAAGCCACATCAACTGACTCCCAGATGAATGTTTTTGTTTTCAGCACTTTGAGTACTTCATTAAAATGGATCTTTTGGATTCTTTAAAGTAAACTCTTTGTATTTCCAGGTGATTGTCATGCCTCTGACCTAAGAGAAAATATTCCTAATGGAATTGGTAGAATTAAATCTATTTAAGATTTTCAAGCACCTCATATAGATTTCTTCTTTTAGTACTCAATAAATGTTACTCATTGGTCAAACCTTTGTTTTTGCAGAATTACCAACGGGACCATTTTTAGACTGTGATTTATGTGGAGCAGACATTACTCATGAAAGCTATTCACGGCTTTAATATAACCACAGAACAGAGACTACATTTCATCCACAACCAAGCAGAGTGATGACCCTCAATACAACAGACAGTCATTTAGTCCTTAACATATTTCATTTTAAATTTTACTCTGCATTCAAATTATCATTGAAATAGAAAAGACAGATTGTTATATTCCCCCTTAGACAGAAAGCTTTAAAAACAAAAACAAAAGCCCTTCTGATCCTTTTAGTCATGGACCTAAGTTTACTTACAGAGATATTATAAACTTTCTATATCTATATCTATTTATCTTTCTATCAATATAGACACATTTTTAACATAGACTCTGGGCTTCCCTGGTGGCGCAGTGGTTGCGCGTCCGCCTGCCGATGCAGGGGAACCGGGTTCGCGTCCCGCTCTGGGGGGATCCCGCATGCCGCGGAGCAGCTGGGCCCGTGAGCCGTGGCCGCTGAGCCTGCGCGTCCGGAGCCTGTGCTCCGCAACGGGAGAGGCCACAACAGAGGGAGGCCCGCATACCACCAAAAAAAAAAAAAAAAAATTAACATAGACTCTAGTCTTTATTAAAACTAAGACTTGAAGACTCTAGTCTTAAGTTTTAAAATGCTTAATGAGACTTTGACAAGGTCCACAATGATAGCATATGTTAACATAATTTTATCAGTGTTTGTTCAATTTACTGAGTTCATTTATTTAACAAATATTCATTAAATAAGTACTATATGCAATTCACTGCATACACACAGCAAAAAGGGTGAATCAGCTGCTGAGCACTTGGTAATCACTCTACCCAACAAAGATGCTGTCTTTTTCTTATGATATATACATATTATATACTCAAGTAATTTTACAGTGTTAAACTTGACGTATTATTCAAATTACTGTAATTTCACAATCGTGGAATTTAAGTATTTTGTTTTCATAAAGGCTGACCTCCTAGTGATAGACTTTAAAGGTAGAAGTTCTGTAAGATGCCATACTAACAGTTGAGTTGATTAATCAAAATGTAATTGACAGTGTTTATAAATCTCGCTATGCTGAACAACTGATGGTTTAAAAAAAAAACAAATTAAAAAAGCACAAATAGGGCTTCCCTGGTAGTGCAGTGGTTAAGAATCCGCTTGCCAATTCAGGGGACACGGGTTCGAGCCCTGGTCCGGGAAGATCCCACATGCCTCGGAGCAACTAAGCCCATGTGCCACAACTACTGAGCCTGTACTCTAGAGCCCACAAGCCACAACTACTGAAGCCCACGTGCCTAGAGCCCATGCTCCACAACAAGAGAAGCCACCGCAATGAGAAGCCCGAGCACCACAGTGAAGAGCAGTCCCCGCTCGCCACAACTAGGGAAAGCCCGCGCACAGCAACGAAGACCCAATGCAGCCAAACATAAATAAATAAAATAAATTTATATATTAAAAAAAAAGCACAAATAAATTTCAAATCACCAGTCTTAACCATAAGGGCAGGAAAAGAGTATCGTTATCATCTAATGCTTTAATGACTATACAACAGTCTTCAAAAATGTCCCTTCCTTAATTGTTGCAAACCTGTCTAATCAAATATCTTTGTGATGTCTCTCCAAATATTTGGGAGTTTAATTTTTAAACTTTATGTAGCAATTAATAACAAAATTAAAACTTCAGATGTTCTTATCACAATATTTAGAAAAGCAGGTAAAATGCAATTTTGCACAGGTAATAAACACCTGTATCCTTGTTACAGGACATAATCTTTGAAAAGCAGAGTGACTCCTAAGGTGCAGGAAATCCTGAGTGTGTCCCCTTAAAGCATTTTTTCCAAGATTCTCAACAGTAATAAATGACTTCTGACAAATTAGCATCAAAGATTCTTTGAATAAGTATAAAAAACTATCTGTTCATCACTTCTTAAGAGTGTTTAGAAGCAAATTGCTTATAAAAACTGACGTGTGAAAAAAATCAGGGTTCAGAAAAACAAGTAAGAATTTCAAAAATAATCTGTACAAATCACGTTTTAAAAATTCCCTCTGGGCTTCCCTGGTGGCGCAGTGGTTGAGAGTCCGCCTGCCGATGCAGGGGACGCGAGTTCGTGACCCGGTCCGGGAAGATCCCACGTGCCGCGCAGCGGCTGGGCCAGTGAGCCATGGCCGCTGAGCCTGCGTGTCCGGAGCCTGTGCTCCGCAACGGGAGAGGCCACAGCAGTGAGAGGCCCGCGTACTGCAAAAAAAAAAAAAAAAATTCCCTCTGATATTCAGTGTATTGGCATTTCATCTCCAATACTTAGAATTTGGTTTAATGTCTTAGCAACCATTATTAGGCAAATGGCTCTTGAAAATGATTGAAAAATGTAGACTGACCCTTGGGAGAGTCTATTTTTCTCCTGTTAAGAATTTAGATAATATCTAAGGCTTGGTGCCTGACATCTTAAACTTCCTCACAGTGAAATTATGGTGCAGGATAACTCAGTACCAAACATGAAATGACAAGTAATTTTTTTTTTAAACAATGTTTGGTAACATCTGGATGAATGGCTGTCTTTTTAAATCTATGTTCCCCCCATCCTTGCATCTTATTTGGCATCATATTAGACAGAGTCAGTCTTGTACACGGAATTCCATCTAGGTCTCAGGACACAATTGGTCCTTTTCCTCTCCCTCCTCTCCCTCCCCCTCTCTTCCTCCTTGTCTTCCCCCTCTTCATCCTCCTCCACTACCTCCTCCTCCTGTTTATTTTTTTAAAAACCACAGTAAGGATGAGAAGAGTTCATGCCTGCCATATTATTAATCAAATATATTTCATTTGGTTTATTTCCTCTCTTCTGATTGACAGAGGTGGCACAGAACATCTTTCTCACAAAATTTTATTGATCTGTGTTTTATACTAAAGAAGCAATTCTTGGTAGAAATATAAATGCAACACTAGGGCCTAAATGATATTGAGCAGGTTTTGGCATTTATCTTTCTTAGTGTGTTTCCGAGTACCTCTTTAAATTCTGTGCCCAAAGTGAGTGCCTACTTGCCTTAACCTTGTTCTGGCCTGTGTAGCTTGAAAGCAGCCCTAGACAATACATAAATAAATCAGTATGGGTGTATTCCAAAAAATTTTTATCTGTTGACACTGAAACTTGAATTTCATATTATTTTCACACCATGAAATATTTTTTCTTCTCTTGATTTTCAACCATTTAAAATCATAAAAACAATCCTTAACTTGCGTGTACAAAAACAGGCAGCTGACCAAATCTGTAACTTTGGTCATAGTTTGCCAACCACACCTTTTGAAATTCAGGCATGTCCTGTTTTTTAAGAGCAACTACTCTGTAAAAGTTACATTAATATTAAGAAGGCTAGAAAACAATAATAGTTTTCTTAGGAGAATGAAATTATGGGTAACTGTTTCCTCTACAATGTGGTTATGTTGCTTTCATAATTAAAACTACTTCAAGTATTGATAGCTTATTTTCATAACTTGAATAATGTCTCTCGTTTGGAATGCATCAGAATCTCAGAACTGTGTGAGTTCACTTTTGATTGATTCTCAACGAGAAGTTATTCTTAACATGAAATTTCAAATCAACCAATGCTTAGCCCTTAGGTCAAGTTACTTATGATTTATGGACAAGAGTGGGCATACCACAGGCACTCGGGCTCTTAATTCATTGTCTTTAAATGCTAATTTATAAACACATATTTGTATATGTATTTATGGTAGACACGTGTAGTATTTAAACAATCAAATCACTGGATTGTTTTAAATGACTATAACCATCACTCAAACATCCCCTACTCCTCTCCCAAACAGAAGAAGTATATTAAAGAAAGGTGGCAAAAACAAATAAAAGCCATGGGTTTGGAAGACGATCTATACCCTAGACCTGTTTCTTGAGCAGGTGATCAACAACTAGAATTTCTTTTCTGTTATTAGATCCTGGGAAAGAAAGAGAATATATTCACCAATTACTTAGGTGCAGGGGGGAGATAGGCTTATCAAATCACAGAGTCAAATTTGAAACAAATTTGCTCATAAAAAGTCACAAAAAGTGGTTAAGACCTCTAGTGTTAGTAGTTCTATGCAGCAATCAGATAGCTTATTGGGGCTGATTGCTTAATTAACCATGCAATCCTCAACAACTTTCCCTATACAAAAATATATTTTATATTGTAAACTGCTTACTTCTCAGCATAAGTTTGCTTCACAAACTGTCTGTGAGTTTAGCTTTATAAGTGCATATAAAGTTATGCATGGCTTAAGCGATGCTGTAAATAAATAAAACATAAAAATACTGCCTATCTGGCTGCAGAAGTGAGCTACTACCAGATTTCAGCCCAGTTGGCACAAAGATAATGCTTTGGAGCAATTCAAGTCTGAAACAGCTTCAGCGATACCATTTAAGCTTGAGGTATATTGGCAGAACAAGGATATCACTAAAACTAAATTTGGCTTAAGCCACCTATTACTCATACCCTCTTTCTACTGCATTCACACTCCAATTAACAAACTGTACATGATACACACACATATATTTATAGTTTATGTTTTTCCTGTGTTGGCAATGAAACTTTTTAAATTACTTTCCGTAAGCTGTGAGAATCTTCTATTCAGATCTATTTGATAAGATAAACTTGGCTCCGGAAGTGGTGGGGTGCATGGGTTTTTCCTGTTCATCTTAGAGAAGAGTTCCATTTGTACCCATTACCTCTATCCCATTACCACTTCCCACTCCTCTCGTTATGTGGGATAACGATCATCTGTACCCGTTTCAGAGTAACCAACACTCACAAGGCAGTTCTGTGCCAAACGCTTTGTATGCGCTACTATCATTTCCAATATAAGGAGAGGTACACCAATATTTCAAAGTTGAGAAACTCATCTACGGTTACAAAGTCAGTATCTTCCGTACCAAGATAACAATCTAGTTCTTTCTAAATCAAAACCTGTGTTTTTTAAAAGGTCGGGTTTTTTTAGGTATAATTTCGGTACATTAAAAGACACAATGAGTTTTGACAAACATACTTAAGTTTGTACCACAGCCACAATCAACATACAAAACATTTTCACCACCGTAAAACACTCCCTCATTACTGTTTATAATCAATCTGCTTTCCCCACCCACAGATCCTGGCTTCTACTGATCTGACTTCTGTCCCTATAAGTTTGAGTTTGTTAGAATGTGATAAGTATGGAATCATACAAAATACAGCCTTTTGTGTGGACTTCTCTCACTTAGCATAATACTTTAAGATTTGTCTTCATTTTTGCATGTTAATTCCTTTTTATTGAGGGATAAATTGATCAGCAGTATTCCACTGTACAGAAGCACTTCAATTTGTTTATTCACTCACATGTAATGGCACATGGGTTGTGTCCAGTTTATAACAATAATAATTAAGTCTTTATAACCATTCATATAAGGTATTTATGTGGACATGGATTTTTGTTTCTCTTGCATAAATACCTAGGAGTAAGATTGTTGAGTCATAAATAGATTTGTTGTGTATGTCTCATTTTGTCAGAAACTGCCAGACTGTTTTCCAAAGTGAATGTAATATTTTGTACTCCCACAGGCAATGAATGCGAGTTCCAGTTGCTTCGCATCCTCATCAGCCATTTTAACAGGTGTGTAGTGGAATCTCATTGCTGTAATTTTTGTTTCCCTAATGAGTAATGACATTGAACACCTTTTCACGTGCTTGTTTTGTAATTTGGCTCTTTTCTTTTGTGAAATATCTTTTCAAATCTTTTGGCTCTTTTAAAAATTGGGTTGTTTTATTATTGAATTCTGTGATTTTTAATATATATTCTGGATATAAGTAATATATCAAATATATGTTTTGCAAATATTTTCTCCCTGTCATTGTATTTTTTTTTTAAGCCTTAGTTTTTTTTAGAACAGTTTTAGGTTCACAGCAAAATTAAGAGGAAGGTACAGAGAGTTCCCCTATACCCCCTGCATATGCATAGCTTCCCCCATTGTCAGCATCCCTCACCAGAGGGTACATTTTTTACAAATGATGAACTTACATTGAAATATCATAATCACCCCAAATCCGTAGTTTACCTTACAGTTTACTCTTGGTGTTGTACATTCTATGAGTTTGGACAAATGCATAATAACATGTATCCATCAATGTAGTATCATACAGAATATTTTTAGTGCTCTAAAAATTCTCTGTGTTCCATCTATCTATTCATCCTTCTCCCCCAAACCTCTGGCAACCACTGATCTTTTTACTGTCTCCATAGTTTTGCCTAATATAAAGATATTTGTAGAAATATGATCAATGAAGTATTACTTGAAATAGTAAAAATTGATAATTATTAAATTTGCTAGTATCATAGTAGACTATTACATAGACAAGAAATAATAATATATATAGTATCTTTACTATATTACTAAAATAAAAATATGCCAAAATCATATTATTGAATAAAAACTTATAAAACAGTATTATGGTATGATTAAAACAAATATATTTAGTAAAAAATTAAAATTATCTTTAAAAAAACAGCTGCCATTTAAACCAGCTATTCCAGGATATAGCAAAAAATAATTATCCCAGAAAGATAACCATTCCTTTGTATGTAAAACATTTTTTGAATAAGTCCGATTGACATGAAATAAAATGGTTTTAAATAAAATATAAAAGAGTGACTGCTTGCTTTTACAATGTCATTTGTGGTGCCTCTAATGGAAGAGAGAGCAGAGATGGAAGAATGGGCAGCAATTACATGATGGGACAACAAACAGAATGATGGCCACTATGTAGGGGAAATATATATCATCCAAACCAAGATATGTTTGAGGGTGAAAATGGTCTCTTTATAATTATACCCAGTGGACTGGAATATAGTCAGCTATGGTAAACCAGAAATGTATCATCTGCTTACCTTTCAGTAGTCCCTGATAAGGATCATCCTTGGTTATTCATTTTAGGTACCATCATATTTGGAGATGTCATTCTCTTCTATTATCCCAAAAGCTTTCATGGTGATTATCATGGAAAACAGCCCTGTGCTAGTGGAAAGATAGAGATATGAAAGTAAAGAAGGCTGAGTACTACATTATGTGCAATTGGACAGATTGCAGAAGGGGTTATTTGGACAATTTAAATAGCCTTGGAAATCCACAGGAGGCTATGATCTAACTTAAATATTAAAGGTAGGCACAATTCCACTTTGTATTCACATATATAGCAATATGTCTGAAGTGTAGAAGGAGCCTAATAAACATTTGTTAAATGTATAAAAGAAAAAATACCTATACAGGAGTCTTAATATTCCTGGGGGCATTTTGTTTGTACTTAAAAATAATAATGGCTGGGCTTCCCTGGTGGCGCAGTGGTTGAGAGTGCGCCTGCCGATGCAGAGGACACGGGTTCGTGCCCCGGTCCGGGAAGATCAATAATAATAATAATAATAATGGCTTAACCTTACTATATGCCAGATACTGTTTTAAATGATTTATATACATTAACCAATTTGCTACTTATAGCAGTCCCATGCCCTGCAAAGGCCAAGAAAAACATACCTGATATTGAAAAAAAATTGATATTATTAACTTGTTTAAATAAATAAAACTGCACAACATTGAAAACCATGGTCCATCCCAGCAAGAAGGTATTAGAAGTGATTTAGAAAGTTTGGTCTTGGTTGGGTAATTTTAGAGAGAATTCATATAAGTAAGAGTTTGCTCTGAATTGAGTATTACCAGGAAGGAGGGAGGATCCTATGATTGTATATATTAATTTGTATGAAGAACATGTTAAAAATGAAATGGGGCTAAGGTATAATGGATAAAGAAGTAGGCATTTCTCACATTATCTGTGAGAGGGGGATTTAGTAATTTTTGTGGTTTACTCAGTGATCATATTTTTGTTTCTGCTCAGACATGATTATGAGTGATATTGGTCGCAGAATGACCATCTGATGGTGGTGATGTCTGGCATTGTTTTGTTCAGTGGGAGAACACCCAGCCTAGCTGTGAGTGCAGGCCTAGCAACAAGCTAGCTACCAACTGGCAGAAGCTACTTTTCTCTTTTCTCAGTAATATTTTATTCCTATTTTGTAGTCAAGGAAATTGAAGTACAAACAAGTTGAGTAACTTGAACAAAGGCATAGAGTTAGTAACTGGTAGAGGTAGGAAACTGGGGTTTCTGGTTCTAGAGCACCTGTGAATTACTGTGCTAGGAATGGTTTTCTATAACATTCAGAATTTTTCTTGGAATTGTTATGAAGAAAAGGTGGGTTTTTTTCTTGTTGAACAAGAAGTTTTGTTTTTATTTTTTTCATCTCTTGAAAATGAAGAAATTGCTGGTTTCTTTCATATAACTGATTCTGTGTGGAGACTCAGTGAATTCCTTTTACTATATTGATATTTATATATTTTCCAACAATATTTGATACACACATGTTCCTTTTTTGTGTCTGAATGACCTTGACTCTGTATTCCTCAAGAGCAGGAAATCTCCAATTTAAGAACTTCTGACTTCAGACTTACGTACGGTAAGGGACACAGAAGTTGGCTAATGTATGTGTTGAGCCTGAAGAGAATATTGGTTTCATTTCCACATCTCAATACAGGGCATCCAGGCAGAATGTCAGTATGATTACAGGAACACAAGTCTCTTGTAATTCTGATTATATACTGGTCATTGTCCTAGAAGATGACTTTATTCTAAATAAATCCTGTTGAAGGGGAAGGGAAGGGAGAGCATGGAAAAAGTAATTACAATGCCTCCTGCCTGTTTAGTGTTTTTTTGAGGACTGAAATAAGCCTGGAAAGTGTTGGCGGTGGGCATAGAAGCTCAGGAAGAATGGAGGTAAAGAAAATCAGTCTGTGCTTGACACTCCTCTGTCAATTATAGACTCCATAATTTTACTATTTCTCTTCAGTAGGGAACCTATATTCTCTTCTTTTACCTACCGACAATCACAGTTACTACACAGATCTACTTGCCTGATAATAAACATTATTTCTAATTTGTGATGGTTAATTTTATGTGTCAACTTGGCTAGGCCACAGTACCCAGATATTTGGTCAAATACCAAATTGAGCGTCTCTGTGAAGGTATTTTTTAGATGAGATTAACATGTAAATCAGTAAACTTTGAGTAAAGCCAAGTTTTATTCTATATTATGGGTGGACTTTATCCAATCAAATAAAGGCCTTAAGAGAAAACAGATAGAGGTCTCTTGAGGGAGAGGAAACTTTGTCTCCAGACTATCTCTGGACTTGAACTTCACCAACTTCTCCCTGAATCTCCAGCCTGCTGGCTTATACTGAAACTTTTGTACTTGCCAGCCTCCACAATCATGTGAGCCAATTCCTTAAAATCTGTCTATCTAACTATCTATCTATTTATCTATCTACCTACCTACCTACCTACATCTATCTATCTGTCCATCCATTCTATTGGCTCTGTTTCTCTGGAGACCTCTGACTGATGAGATTTCAACCCTTCCTAATTTCATACCAGAGATTCCCATCAACTTCTTCCTTCATTATTCTTATCCCAACTAGGGCTGAAGACTTGGGATTCCCATACTTATTCCTCCAAGTTTTAAAATAAAAATCTCTAGAATTCATTTTTTTCACATCACCACTGCTACTGACCTAATTCATACCATCAACAACTCTCTCCTGAATTAATGCAACTTCCTAACTAGTCTACTTTCCCCTTTCTTCCCTTCTTCCACTACATTTTCCACACTGCTACAAAACTAACTTTATAAAATATAGACCTAATGTTGCCACTCTCAGCCTTGAATATTTTGGTGATTTCCCATGAATTTCGGGAAAATACATTTAACAAAATTTTTTTGGTGAAAAATGCATGATTATATCCATTAAAGGCACAGGAGACTTCATGAAAAATAGAACCACACTTTGGCTTATGTAAAAGTAAAATATACTTAAAATATTCTAATGAATTTTAGAAATTAAAATAGGAATATATCAATGCACAGTATTTCCTTTCATATTCTTTAATCAGGATCATCAAGTCTAAGATTGCTTCACTGTGATTTAAAAAAGTTTATTCTTTAATAGTAAGCTACTATAGATTACTTTTGTCCATAATTAGGATCAAGGTTTTTATGGCTAAATAGAGGTACCAAATAACTCTATCCTCTTTCAAAGGCTTACTGTAGTTTTTGAAACATAGATTTACAAAATTTTTCTGGAGAATAAAAGTACTTCTGAAGTCAAAACTGTATTTGTTTGATAAATTTACAAGAGCATATATACATATTATTTCAGGACAGCAGCTAGAATCCTTAAGAAACAATAAAGATTTTCTAAGCTAACTAATGTGATGTGAAGCCAGCCTGCCTTTAAGATCCTCACATAAAATCTATATAGATTTATGTTACCTTTTCCTGAGAACACACAATATACTGTGTTTATGTCATGAAGATTATCGTTCTAAGAATTTCACATTTTAATTTGAATGTTTTAAAATTTGCTCCTTTTTTTGGATAAAATATGGCTTAATAAAGGCAGAAAAATATAATGGAAAAATACAATGAAATGATCAAATTTTGTTATCAGTTCACATTCAGTAAGTCTAGAACTGCTACTTAGATATGCTGATATTTTATTTTCTATTACAGTCTGGTTTATTTCATTTTATTATAATGCTAATTACCACCATTTAAATGACAATGTAACGCACTAATTTGTCTTGATGTATAGCTTAAGTAGCTATACCTTAAAATACTTTTTCTGTTGGCTTTTTGGAGAGAGTTACAGTAAGTTTTCTCACACATATAATTGGTTAAAGTTCAAGAGCTAAAAATTCGAATTGAGAATATTAGAAAATAAATATTTTCTTGCTCCTCTCAAGTTAAGAATTATAATAAGCATTATTATCATTTCAAGTGTCCAAGTATAAACAGTAAGTTGCAAAATCAGTTTATTTTTAAATCTTACCTCTTCTGACTTGAAGCTCACTTTTACATTCAGTACACTACGGGTATCTCTTCTCTATTAGTAACAGTCCACAGTTTTCCCAATTCTAGTCCCAGATGACCCCATATTTTCTGCCCTGCTTTCCAGATGCATCACTGAAATACAAGTGTAAAATTCCATAAATAAATACAATCATAACAGTGAAGAGAGCCAGGGGATGTAATTGGATAAGAGTAAAAAATTAAATATTTCAATAAATTTCTACATGACAGAAAGTAGCTAGGAACACATTGAAGAATGAAATGAGTTCAGAAAGCCTCAGTCCAGAAAGTTTCAGGGGACTGGGGAGATCTGGGAATCAGTCTGCTGGTTAGCACCCTAGTGAGGCCCTGGTCTCAGGAGTTAGCAGGTACAATGAGAGCCAAGGGTGAGTAATAGACTAAAGGGAAGGAATTGACTAAAGATCTGACCAAGTGCCTTAATTAGTACCAATCCCTTCCCAACCCCCACCTGCAGAGAGATATTTTAACCTTTAATCCCAGGCCAAAATGAATTGCTCTTCTCTAAAAGTATTGAACAACCTGTTTGCACAAATCACAATAGCCTATATATAGTATTGTGATTAACGCTGTAATGAACATGGGAGTGCAGATATTTCTATGAGATACTGATTTCATTTCCCTCCGATATATACTCAGAAGTTGGATTGCTGGATCATATGATAGTTCTATTTTTAATTTTCGAGAACCCTCCATACTGTTTTCCACAATGGCTGTACCAATTTACTTTCCCATCATCAGTGTACAAGGGTTCATTTATTCCACTTCCTCACCAATACACAACTGTGATTCTTAAACATGAGTGTGCATCAGAATTCTCTGGAGGACTTTCAAAAACACAGATTTCTGGGTCCTTGCCCCAGAATTTTTGATTTAATAAGTCTGAGTTGGGGCCCGAGAATTGTGTTTCTAACAAGTTTTCAGGTTATGCTGATGTTGCATATTCAAGAACCACACTTTGAGATCCACTACATTACACAATAGAGATTTCAATTTTTTTTTTTTTTTGAGACAGCAAGACATGAATTCAAACTCCAGCATACTCCCTTTCAAGCAAAATGACTGTGGTAAGATGAACTAAATTGGAAATGTTTCTGTTTATTTTTCTGTAAAATAGGGATACTATTGTAAAAGAGTATTTCAAATCTTAAATAATATAATGAACAGAGCCCAGCACATGCTAAACAGTCAATAAATGTTACTACAATTTTTAAAATGCAAAATGGTAATATTTTTATATCATCAGGCATTTTAGGTTCTCCATGTCTGTTTTCCTAGCCATTTATGCCTGTAGGCAACAGCGGTAGACTCCAAAATATGAATAGGGAACTCAAAAGTCTCTTACATTTACATCGTGACTTCATCTGAGTCTTCCTTGATTTTGCTGACAAATTTGTGCATTGGGATTAGTGCTTTCACATGATGAAACCATTTAAAGGGAAAATATTTCATAACTCCTCTGATTTGGTATTTTATATTTCTAACTTGGTCAGATATAAATAATTGTTCTTGCCGTAACATCCATTGTGAATTGCTCTCTTGCAGTGGCTTGCCCCTTCTTCAATTTGATAGGGAGTCACGGTCTGCCTTTCAGCTGGGGATATCCACATAAAACATATCTGGGGCAGTTTTTTAATTAAGAACATCATAACAGGGCTTCCCTGGTGGCGCAGTGGTTGGGAGCCCGCCTGCCGATGCAGGGGACGCGGGTTCGTGCCCCGGTCCGGGAGGATCCCACATGCCGCGGAGCGGCTGGGCCCGTGAGCCATGGCCGCTGAGCCTGCGCGTCCGGAGCCTGTGCTCCGCAACGGGAGAGGCCACAACGGTGAGAGGCCCGCGTACCGCAAAAAAACAAAACAAACAAACAAACAAAAAAACAAATAAAACCTTCTCTCTTAAAAAAAAAAAAGATCATAACAAAGAGAAGCTAATTAAAAATGATTATGCGTATATGTAGTCAGAATTCTATACATATATATGTATTAAAATATACCCACACATACACATTTGTGACAGGGATGTACTTATGTCAATTTCCAGTTCATGCTTGTTAAGAAAGTGATAATAGTACAAGTCCCTCTCTGTTATGGTCTCATCAGGTGTATTCCTCTTCTCTAAGGTTCTAAGACCTCTTCCTTGAGCCACAAATCTCTAAGCTGGTAGGTCTCTTTTTCAGTTACAGGACAGTTTATAAGCTTTGAACTTGTGGGTAATGAAAGCAGGATGACCAAACTCTTTAACTGGTTAAAACAAAACTTCCACTCAACAAGTTGCAAACTGAAAAGTGAATGAGATTAATTGGCTGAAGAAACAAAATTCTGCATTGAATTAAAAGTTAACTTCTCCAGCCCATTTCCAAACTTTACCTGTCTTTTGAATATTTTCCACACATTTACTTTTTTTACCCAGAAGGGTGTTTGTGGGGAAAAAGCGTCAATGACTCAGTTCAGTTTTGCAAAGTACTAACAGTTCTAGAAAGGAAACCTGCTATATTGAGTAAGTGCAAAGTATGATTATTAATATTAATATTTTAAAACAGCTGACAGATGGTGAAAACAATGAAATATTTTGATAACTCCTTGCTATATTTTCAGAGACTTGAAGGCTTACTGAAAATATGAGGTTCTAAATATTTGAATACGTGGATGCTTTTTCAGATCAGTGTGACCAAATCTTTTTTTTGCAAATACTGTGTTATAGTTTTAAAATTAAGGCGGTGCTAAAAGAAAAAGGGATAAAAATACATACAAATGAAAGATTCCTGCAGGAATTCTAGTGCGATATCAGGCATTGCACCTCCAGGGCAATCTATGCATCTTTCAAACAGAAACTCCCCTAGATGAGCTTGTCTAGGATCACTAAAAGAACTTGGGCCAAGTATGTCAGCATCAAAAATACCGAATTGGCTGGAAATACTGTTGTGTGTCAACCTTTATTTGTCCTTTAAACCAAGAAAAAAAGAATAAATGTATGCCTGTAGGCAAAATAAAGGTTCCCTCTTTCCTTCCCCTCCCTTTCATTCCTCTTACTCTCTTCAACTTATATGAGATTTGTAAAATGAATTGTAATAGAAAGTTCATATGACAAAAATTACAGTGGTGTGGCCAAGAAAACACCCAGGGGGCTTTTAGCTTCCGTTGTGCCAGGAATGAACTATCAGATCAGCCTTCTGGACTCAAATGCGACACTGTCAATAAGAATACATCATCTTTTTTGTGGTGTAGAAGAGCTGTCGGTTGTAATTCCCATTATTCTAAAGCCAGGATTTTCCATTAGTATAGCCACCTGCTGGGTTTCTCTACTCAGGTTTAATGGAGTCTGAATTAGAATTTATCACCATCTGTGGGAAGACAGGAAATGAGAGAGCATCACTAATTCCTTTCTTCATTTGCAAAGTATATGTATAATTTTTATAAGTAAGTAGCAAAAGCAGCCGAGGTCGGAAATGGATGGAAGAATATTTTAGCTCACGTTGACATCAGAGCTCCAGACCAAGGGGGACACATGCTGTTTGTTCTAAAGCCAATTTCAGCAACAAAAAGAACGTTTTAATTTCCTATGTAATGTAGTTTTGAAATCATGCAGATTCAGGATGCTATTTCTCTTCAGCTTCCAAAAAGATCTCAGAAGATTTAATCAGATCTCTAGTGAAGATGAAAGACTTGGATACATATCAAGTTCACAAAAATGAGTTCAAGATTCCTAGTTACTACATTAGCTTATAAACAGAACAGTATAGAACATAGGTGTCTATTATATGTAGTTCCTTCTTTTCCTCCAGAGATTAAAAAAAAAAAAAAAAGAGCTTTGTAGAACTCAAGAAGAAAGACCAGAGAACATCAAAACCTTCAGGATGATCTCTAGAATCAGTGTAATGCCTTAAATTCATATAACTGTATCTCAGGGGTGCTGACTTACACAGAGTCACCAATGGTGCTTTATTATCATATTTAATTTTTTAAAAACGGATGGGTTTATAGGAAAGGTGAGCAATTTGCAATTAAATTCTGGCATTGGCTAGTGGATAAAAAGCTTGCAAATCTAATCTGCCCAATTTTTTACACTGCTCCATCAGGGTAGGGTGTTGCCTTCTGGAATCTGCTGTCCACATACATAGAGAAAAACTAAACCATTCCCGACATACCAGCTGTGATAGATATTGCTGACCACTCCAGCTAAGAACAAGCAGAGGATAATAGCAGTTCAAAAGATGAGGGGAAAAAAATCCTCTCAGGAAAGAGGAAGGATTTAAAGTCAAAACAGACACAGACACACACAGACACTCAGACACACAGACACACACACACACACACACACACACACACACACACACACACAGAGCCTCTGAAAAAACACTGCATGCCATTGTCTTTCTTCAGGAACCATGAGTTCATCCCTTTCTCATGAATCTCCCTCCATGTTTATAATCTCGGATTAATGACTCTAAACAGTGAGCTTGTTCTAAAGTCATGGGGGTCAGCTCTGTGGACTTGAGGAGCTTGGATAATTGGAAGGAATGTTACTTATTACAGTGAAGCAACAATTCCAGGGGAGGAGAGGAAGAAGCACAACAAATAACTGCACTGTTTTTCTTTAAGACTACCAAGAGAGTTCGCGCTCCTATCAGGGAGGCTGTGAAGACTGTATTGTGACAAAGCAAAATGCCTCCTGGGTGCCTGCTTCCAGTGGAAAGCTTTTGATGTTTGATCTGTAATGAGATGGAAGAGGAAAACAGTCCCTTGGTTAACTAATATATACTGGATATGAACAGATTCAAAGATTTAAGTTTCCGTTCTGGGACAAGATCCCCCATGCCACTCATTTATTATTTAGGAAATTCTGTAAGTTCTTTTCTTTTTTGTACAGAATGTGTGATGGGTTTAACATACTTCTGCTTTCATATCTGGCTTGGATAATAACCCTAAAAATTAGTATGCCGTATTTTGCTTTTACTAGTTTAGCTCTTTCTCAGTGTGGATATGATGTGGCTTTATGTAATTTCCTTTTGGCGTATATGAGCAATCAGAACTTAGGGCTTCTTATTGGGCCTAAGCACTTTGTACTGGAAAGCGGAGGGGCAGTAACCTAACACAAGTGCAAAGGGTTGTATATAACACAGAGCTCAAGATAAAGACAGAATGAAAAAAATGGAAGCAACAGCAATAAATAAATAAGCAGTTAATTTTACTGCACACGGCATGCTATGGATGATGTCACACATATGGTGATTCATACCAGGAGCAGCAACTTTAGAGACGAAGTCAAACCCTAGAAAATCTGTCAGTTTGGGTTAACAGAACATTGTTATTACCTCAAGTCAAGCAGATGGAGGGCAAACTTCTCTGCTGGATTCTGCTGCTCTTTAATTAATGTCCACATTTATTATGTCAATATAATGCATCACATTTGGTCTAAAGGTTGTTTTACTTTTTTTTTAAAGCAAGAATGATTATTTCATTTAATTTCAACATTTGAACAGTTGCACAGGATTTCAGAGGCATATGTAGATAACCAAATAATAATGTTTATATCAGTGTATAAAAGAAAAAGAAGAGAAGGAACCAAGATGGTTTTACATATTTCATTCTTGATGTAGACATGGATTTGTTACCTCTTTTATGAGCATTTCCAAATGAGGGATTTTGAGTACATGCATGTGAACATATAAGAAAAATAGGAATCTCAGATGATAAAGCTATGCAGATCTTATTACAGTGTTATTCCTTCATAAAGAAATTAATAGCTGCAATTCATTTAGTGCTCTGTTTAGCCTTGTCAGTGAGGAATAGCAAGTAGAAAGATAACACTGTAGAGACATCTGATCTTATCTCGGAAACTTTGATTTTCTTATGTGTGTTCAAAAGGAACAAGGAATCCCTGGCATCTGATATCGTGCATGAGAAACTGTGCTGTTAAATCTTTAGCACAATTCAAAGAATAAGCCTATTATGTAACAATGAAAGAGGACATGTGCCATAACTACAAACATGCTTTCTTAAATAGATGGCAGGCTTGCATTGTTCATTTTGGGAAAATATATTTTCAGTGTCAGCTCTAGCTTTTAATTATTTAAGTTAGTCAAATCCAGAATCGTTAAAATGTGCAAATATTACCTGGAATCACTCCAAGAATAGGGAATTGAGGAATAGATTCTAAGATTCTACCATGAGCTTCACATTAAAAAAAAAATTATTGATAGTTTAGGCCAATGGTTCTCAAACAGGGGCAATTTTGTCCCCCAGGGTACATACAAGTCTGGGGAGGGAAGTGGTCCTACTGAAATCTAGTGGGTAGAGGCCAGGAATGCTGCTAAATATCCCCAAATACACAAGATAGACACCAAAACACAGAATTATCTGGCCCAAAATGTTAATACTGCTGAGATTTAGAAACCCTGGTCTATGTCAATAAAACCACTTTGTCATCTCTAAATACATGAAAAATCTTCAGATGAGGAGGGGAAAAGCATTTTCCAATTCAACTGATTTGTTTCCATCATAGGTACTATAACTAAGGAACACAATACTAACCTTGGTTGTGTTACTTGTCAGTGAATTATATTATTATATATGACAGGAAAATATATAGTAATGAAATACGAAATAAATGAAAAGTTTCATATTTTGTAGGTTCTCTTCCATCCACTTCTCTTTCTCTCTGTCTCTCTTATTTTTACATCATTTTTCTCAATCTGTCTACATTTTTCGGAGGAAAAAAAAATCTCAAAAATGTACTGAATTGGCATGTTAGCATTTCTGTGTCCGGAATCCTTTTTAATTTTCAGTCCTTCATAATCTGATGCAAAACACCTCTAGCAGGAGACTTTTCTTGTTCCTTTTTACTAATGGTTTATTATTTAATTCTGCATGCTTTAACATTCAATTATTTGGTGTTCTTCCAAATATGAATTTTATTTCACAGTATATAGACAAGGCTATATTCAAAGAAATAATTTGTAAATGATGGGTTAAACAAAATTAAATTGTGTTTACTGCAAGACTTTTCAGAATCTTGAATATGCTAATATGCATTGTAAATATCAAGAAGAGGATTTAGTAACTATTTTTTTTCCAAATTTATTACATTATAGAACTTTTTTTTACATGAACTTTCTATTACATCTGACAAAATTTGCGGTCTGAAAAACATGCCACGGATCGCTCATGAATTGTCTAGAACGTCCTATTCCCATTGCTGGGTATCTATCATCCATAATTCCACTTTCTCACCTTAAATATTCCAAAGCCACTAGGAATCTAAGGATCTGATATCTGCTAGAGAACAGGCACATCCACAGAGCAGAACATAATACAACTACCTTGCTAAACCTCTAGTGCTCGTAGTCTTCTCCTGGTCCAAAGGAAACACTAATACATGCTTTAATCAAAAAAAATCTGCAAGTGCAGGTCAAGCTGGGTGCAACCGCCTCCTTTGACTTGCATGTTGGTCATTAGCCAACCTGTCTCTGGCCATTTAGACATCTCTGCATGAGACAAGCATTGCTTGCTTCTGTCCCTCATACTGCAGAGGATGCAGATTAAATTCTTTGAGGAATCTCACTGAAGACCCTTTACTGAACAGGTAGCCCATTCCAAGTGCTAGGGACTCACAGCACAGCCTCCCCTAATGAAGCCTTTTATCAGATTTTCTAATTTCCACCCTAGAGTCTATTATAGCTTCAATACAATACTTCACTGAAGTATCATACTATGCTTTCATTTATTTTTCATCTATTATTTTTCCAGTCCTATAGGCTGGCCAGTCTCATAATTCACCCTGCTATCTCATCTGCTCTACTTGTTGCTTCAGTTTAAAGTTCTAACAAACTGACAGATATATCTACAGGGTTGTGCAACGAATCATGTACACTGTCCTGTACTTTATGGATAATTTAGAGAATTTTCAAAGATAATTTCACCTGTACTTGGTTTTCACCAAATATGCTAACATTGGAACCAGACTCCAATTGTAATATTTGACTACTCTCTGTAGAAAAGACCAGATAACTGAGTTAGAAACATTACCTTTTAGTTCTAAACTTTTGACCAACTTTCTAAGTGAGCTAAATGACTCACTCTACCTCTTTGTTCTGTTTTTCACCTGAGCAATATAGATATTTTCCTATATTACTTTTTAGTAAAAATGTAAAGCACAATGATATATGATGACTAAAACATGGTCTCAAATGTAAGATTCTTCAATATACTCATGTTTATATTAAAGTCAGTTAAATGTGCCTCTGAATTTTGGTTCATGTTCTATTTTTTACATATATATAAATACATATGTATATCTGTATATATGTATATATATACATATATAACTGTATATATGTATATATATACATATATATAACTGTATATATATGTATATATATATATACACACACACACACACACACACATACATAGTAGAAGACATTGCTTTGTGAAGAGAAATTCTAAAAACTGTAAGGGAATAACATGTTAAAATTTCAGTAATATGATAAATGAAATATTGAAATGTTCTTTGGTAGAACAAGAAAATTGATGTTTCCAAAATTCATAGATGTTCCATGTGACTTTAATCATGAGAAAAGGGAGGATAAAGAGAGAGCAGAGGAAAATGGCTGTTACCTAGATGGATGAGTTAGGATTTTATTTTACTTTAATTTGATCAAAAGAGTCAAAATAGGGGAATAGATTATCTTTGTAAATAAATACAAGATAAGATATAGGAATGTATTCACGTCAAGATAGTCTTATAATATGGAACCAAAATACTGGATGTCTATACCAATCCCCAAAAGAATTTGAAACTGCGTAACGGATTTATAATGTTGCCAAAAATTCAAGTCTAGAAGTAAAAATAATCACGTAAGAATGAGAAAGCTAACATAACATTTCTGACAGTACAAGAATTAATAAAATGACAAATAAAGTTTTATGGTGTTTAACTGCTTCAAAATTATTATATAATGAAAGTAATAATAGTAGATAACATTTACTAGATATTTACTAGATTTCCTTCTTTCTAATTGCTTTATAGACTGTTAATTCATTTACTCCTTATAACTGTAACAGAGCAGAATCCTAGGGGGACTTCCTGGGACAGACCCTTCCCTCATAGCCTCTGCTTTAGCTTCTCTCTAAAGATGATAGATTCCGATACACATTCCCCTAGTTGTTTTGCAGATGCTGGGATCCTCACTAGCTAGAAGAAATTAACACATCCCCTCCCCAAACCAGAAAATACTTGCAACAACTTCTCACCTTTTTACTTTACCTTACCATCAACCAATCTGAGACTTGTATAGGAGCTGATCACATACCCTGGGACTCCCCTTCTTTGCCTTGCCTTTAAAAATGCTTTGCTGAAACACATCGGGGAGTTGGAGCTTTTTGAGCATTAGCTGGCCTGGACTCCTTCTATGGCACCTTACAATAAACTCTGCACTTTCCTTCAGCACAAACTGGTGTCAGATGTCAGTCAGATTGTGCTTGGGCCAACGGACCCATGTTTTGGTTCTGTAACATAACAACCCCTTGAGATAAGTTTGTTGGGGAGGAAGAAATTTTCCTCTACCCTTCTAAGTTCTAGCTGGTCTAAGAATTAAATTGACATAATACAGATTAACAGGATAAAATCAAACAAAAGTTTAATAACATGTGTACATGGGAGAGACCCAGGAAAACTGAGTAACTCGCCAAAATGGCTGAAGCCTCACCCTAAATACCATCTTTAGCTAAAGACAAGAATGTTGGGGGTAATGGGTTGGAATTTCAACAGAAAGGAAGGCAATTCACTTTAAGATTGAAAAGCAAATGTCTGGTAAATAAATGTTTGCTAGGCCATTCAGGGACAACAGGACACAGAGTGGACTTTAATCTCTAGGCCCTACAGAGTTTCCCCCACCACATCTAGCCCATATTCTCTCCAGATATCTCTGGTGATAGCTCTACTCCGGGAAAAGGCCCTTTAACCTGAATTTTTAGGCAGCGAACTGAGGGTAAAAAGAAAGACTTCTTGAGTTTTCTGTTTCTTAAAAATAATCAGACTAAATTATTCCTCATGCCAAAGAGACACAATTTGCAGAACAAATTTTGATCCCCTACGAATTCTATCATTATCCCATATACAAGTGAAAAAGTGAAGCACAGAGTGCCTAAGTAATTTTTCCAAAGTCAAACATCTAGTGGTAGAGCCAGGGCAAAAAACTCAAGCAGTTTGGCTCCAAAGTTCTCATTATTAACCACTCTGCTGAACAGCCTCAGAGAAGCATACTGCCAGTAAAATACAATGAGAAAAGGAAACTCAAAGTCACAGCAGATATTTCATTAAAGTTAGGTGTTGTATTTGAAGGATCTGGGACTATATTAGCTTATACTTGTTTTCACAAGTATATTAACTGTTTTTGACTGATAAAACACTCTACAAAGACACTGATGAGGTATGAATATTAGCTATTCCTATCATCGTCATTATTGCTTACTATTACTACCTTTCTGGTTGCTAAGTTTGTCAGCTAAAATAAGGTGTCCACTAAGCTTTCAGATACCATACACTATATATTTTCTAGGAAAACCTGGATTTTAGTAATTGTGCTTCATGAACAAATTATGTCATGAATATATATATATATATATATATTTTTTTTTTTCAAAACAATGAGACTTGGGACTATGCTTTTATTTTCTATATTTTCAATGCTTACCTAACACCTGCCACTTGATAGACTAATAAAAAATGTTTTTCAATGTTTTAAGTATGAAATGTTTTAATGATTACTCAAAAGTAATAAATAGAAGTAATAAATAAATGCTACCTGTACAAATCAGTCAACTATATAATAATCCTATTGGTTAGCAGCTTCGTTTAAAGGAAGGAATTAAGGCTCCTTTAGGATATGACCTCAGCCCATTACTCCTTAGTTGTTCAAATCTCTTCTGTTTGGTTCTGTGATACTGTGATTATTCAGAATGGTTAAATAATCTTGGAAATTACTGAACCTGATGATAACTTTAATTTCAAGACTTTGAAGTACTCTCCTTGATGCCTCACTACCTTTATGGTTGTCTTCAAAGTTCACGCTGTCTCATTTACAAAAATCTCTATGTAGATCTACTGAAATTTTTATATAATGTTTCTTATGCTCATCATACCCTCATCAACATATTTTGAGGTTATTAATAGCATGATAATTTTGAAGTGTTATGTAAAAGAAGAAGGCTTTTATGTAAAGGAGATCACATTAATCCAAACTGAAGTTTATGCAGTATAAGCTTGAGGGAAAAGAAATTTGAATGCAAATCAAATTGGATTTTTCTGGAAATATCTCTTTAAGTTTGTCAGGAAACCACTGTAGTAGCAGTGATTAAAATTTGTTCTCTTATTCTCTTATATTTGATTAGAAAAAAAGTTCCCGCTCTTTTGGAAAAGTATTTGTTAAAAAGGAACTTTAGGGCTTCCCTGGTGGCGCAGTGGTTGAGGGTTCGCCTGACGATGCGGGGTACGCGGGTTCGTGCCCGGGTCCGGGGGGGATCCCACATGCCGAGGAGCGGCTGGGCCCGTGAGCCATGGTTGCAGGGCCTGCGCGTCCGGAGCCTGTGCTCCGCGACGGGAGAGGCTGCAGCGGTGAGAGGCCTAAGTACTGCAAAAAAAAAAAAAAAAAAAGGAACTTTATAACACTTCCTGTCCCATTTAATTATTCATGCAATAGGCACCGACTTTCAGTGGGCAGAACTGGGAGTGGAACAAACACATAGCAATAGTGTTTCTATAGGATCAAATGAGAGGAGATCAGAGACAATAAGGCAAGACTGCTTGCTCTTTTTAGAAGATTTCTTATAAAGAAAAGGGAAATTGGTCAGATTAAAGGAATACCCAAATCATGGGTCTAAAAATCCCTGGCAGCCTCGGAGATGACCCTAATGAAGCATAAAAGCAAGGAATGGAGCATCCTTTACCCTTTTGATAAAAATAGCATTGGATTTTTACTTTATTTTTGCAAAAGAGCTATTCTTTTATTTTCCTCATGATCTCCTGGTTTGCCTTAAATCTTATTCAAAAACCATGGTTTTTGGCATTTGAAAAATGAAGCAGGATAAGGGGGTGGGGAAGGAGAGGAGGAATGCTATTTTAGATGGCAGTCAGGGCATGAAGATTTCTGTGATGGGTGATATTTCAGTAGTAACCACAGTGAAATGAGGGAGCAAGACAAGTAGATGATTAGGTAAGAGAGCTCCAGACCAATAGAAAAACAAAGGCAAAGATGTTAGGTAAGTATGTTTACGGGAAGTTTGAAAAACAGTAAAGAAGTTAGTGAGGAAAGGAATGGTAAGATCATGTTGTAGAGAGAACCAGGGTCAAGATGACAAGAAAATTTAAGGCCATAATAAGAACTTTGGATTTTATCTAAGTGTAATGGGAAACAGTCTGAGTACTTTGAGAGAGAATGTGTCATGATAAGAACTACATGTTAAAAGGATTATTCTGGCCACTGGGTGGTGAATAGACTTTCGTATGTGTCATATTATGTAGGGCCTAACAGACCACTTGAAATTTAATATAAATGTGATTGGAAACCATTGGAGTTATAAAAACAGCGTATGAAATGATCTTATTTGTGATTTAAAAGGGTCATTTAGTTGCTGTATGGGTAATAATTTTTAGGAAAAACAGTGAGATCAATTAGGAGACCATTTTAGTGGCCCAAGTAGTAAGAGAAAGTAGTGGCTTGGATTAGATGGAAGGCGATGCAGTAAAAAGTGGTTGCTTTCGGATATTGTGAAGGTTGAGATAAAGAAAATTGATGGCAGATTGAATATTTGACTTACAAGAAAGAGAAGGGTCAAAAATAACTCCAAGGTTTGGGGCCTGAGTAAACAGGTAAATGATGGTAAATGATTTGCTGAGATAGGGAAGCTTGGAGCAGGAGTGCTTACAGGCCTATGGAATCAATTGCTCTTCTTTGGACATGTCAAATTTGAGATGCTCTTAAGCCTTCAAATTAGAATATGGATTTAGCAGTTGGATACATGAGTACTGAGTGAAGAGTTTACTGAACCCTTATTATTGTATTTACTGAGTCATCAGGAAGAAAGAGATGACGTGGTATCAGATACTTCCAGGCCTCTGCTTTCCAGGCATATTGTAAAATGGCATTTCTTAGATCCCTTATGCTTAGTTGAGGCCTTGAAAATAGCTTTGAGAGGAAGCTATTCTAGGCTTGACCATTCGACTTCAGTACGAGGGCCTCAAGAACTCTTTTTTCCGCGATTGTCTACTGACAGTTTTACAGATGGTGGCTGCTCCATCTGTCTGGGTCCCAAAACGAAGACAACGTGTAACATAACTCCCAACTGACTCACAATGACAAAGCATGAGTGATAAATCAACTTTCCTGTTATAGTCTCTCAAAATACAGGTGTTATTTGTTATTGTAGCATAGCCTACCTCATCCTGAATAATACAGAAATAATTAAAGTCATAGGATTGAATGAGATCATATGAGGAGTACATACAGAAAGAAGACAAAACAGGTCTAAGGACTGAGCCATGGGGCATTCCAACACTTACTAAGTGGAAAGAGAAAGAGGATGAGGATGAGGCAGAGGAAAAACCTTTGGGTTATTCATTTACTTTCTAAAATACCATTATTCCTATTATTATAGTTGCTTCAAAATTGTCAGAAATTTAATAAAAGCATTTCCCACCCTGGGGGTGGGGAAACACCTCTTTAAATACCAATTATAATCAACTATAGCACACTTTTGGCTGTATAATTATAAAATATTATTTCTCTATTAGAATAAGTGTGAGTCTAAGGCCTCTTTACCGTCCGTTTATACAGATTCTTCTGAAAAATTTTAACCACTGGGTCTGGCATAGTCATATGATAACCCACTGCTCACAGTCTTTGCTTAACTTCATTTCTTCGGTACCTTTAGGATTGTGGTAAAACTTTATGACATATTTTAGTACGTGGCATAGTCTAGTGTATCAGATCCTGTAAAATTTAATAGCATATGCCAGGGTTTTGACTGCATTTCCTATTTTGTTAATTGCAGAGTTATTTTGTTTTCCTTAATTGAATAATATATCCCCGAACTTCAGTTTTACATGAATATTGGATCATTTGGAGTGATAGGTATTTGGTGGCTGAAAGACAGTCATTAGAAAGACTTGAGTAAGCCCCCCCCACACAAACCTATTTGCACTCAATAATATTCACTGAGCAATGCGTAAACTTTTCTATCTTAATTTTATTACTCGATATATGGTAGGCAAAAATGCTGGTTTCATGTGTCTTGATAACAAAATGAAACAAAGCTACATCTATAGCCACCTTCCCTTGATAGGTCTGAAAAGCTTGCAACAAATGTGAATGTGTCCTGTTTCCATCAGTGACAGACACTAGCTTCATTCATAAATGTATATTTTGAAACTCCATTCTACTGTTCTTCTTTTGATACAGAAAGTTCATTTCAAGCCTGTCATAATTTAACATATTTGAAGACAATTTAAACTTATGAATCCTGTTAAAAAATTAACTGCTTGTGATATTACTAATGTAAATAGCACTACTGAGGTGGTTATTGGATGAACAGATACATTTCTAATATGGCTAAGCACACACAGACAGGCACTGACAATTGTGTCACAACATACTCCTCTCCCTGTCAAGGTACAAGTTTTCTTTTGAAGTTAATTTAAAAATGAGCCACAAATTCAGAAATATTGACAAATTTTGAAAGCTTATACATTTTTATTGTTTAAGTATTGCCCAATCATTTCTCTCCTCTCATTGCTAAAAAGGATTTCAATTTCCTTTCCCCTGAAAACCTCCATTATAGATAGACCAGCCATTGCCAGCTTGATTTTACTTTATTTTTATCATGCTAAATCACAAAGAGGGAGGGATAGAAGAACAAGAGGGAAGGGTGGAAGGACAAGCTGTAGGCTAGGGACAGGAATTTTGTGATTGGTGGGGAACTGGTAACAGAAGGATCGGGAAGCAGGTGTGATTGAGAATTGGGAGTGAGGAAAAAAGGGTGAAGTATTGCCAAATGTCAGAAATTGAATCTCCTTTATAGGCTTCTAGAGATGCAATTGAAAAGTGGAGTTCATTTTGACCTATTTGAACTCTGCTTCTTTAAAGACAACTCCTGGGCTGAACCAGGCTGTTCATTCATTCAGTCATTCACTCTCTTAACAATTATTTTTTGTTATTTAATTATTATTTATTGTACTATCTGCCATCATTTTTATAGGTATAGGAAATACAGTAGTAAATAAAAGAGCCCCAAATCCCAGTCTTCAAGGAATTTATGTATAGGGAGATATTAATTAAACAAACAAAACAGACCAGTAATGACAAAGGAGCTTAAATCAGTAAGCAAAAATACCTCAACAAAGAAAATTTTAGAGCCAGATGGTTTCACTGGTAAATTCTACCAAACATTTAAATAATTTTACCAATCATTCTCAAACTCTTCCAAAAATTGAAGAGGAGGACACACTCCCAAACTCATTTTATAAAGCCAGCATTACCCTAACACCTAAGGACACTACAAGAAAACTACAGGCCAACATACCTGATGAATGTAAATGCAAAAATTCTTAGCAAAATTGTAGCAAACTGAATTCAACAGAACATTAAAAAGATCCTATATCATGATCAAGTGGGATGTTTTCCAGGCATGTAGGAATGGTTCCCATATGCAAATCAATAAACACAATACATCATGTTTATAGAATGAAGGATAAAAATCTTATGATCATCTCAACAGATGCAGAAAGAGCATTTGATAAAATTCAATATCCCTTCATGAAAAAACTCTTGATAAAGTGGGTATAGAAGGAATGTACCTCAACAGAATAAAGGCCATATATGACAAACTCACAGCTAACATCATACTTAACAGTGAAAGGCTGAAAGCTTTTGCTCAAAGATCAGGAACAACACAAGGGTGCCCACTGTCAGTACTTCTATTCAACATAGTACTGGATGTCCTAGCCAGAGCAATTAGGCAGGAAAAAGAAATAACAAGCATCTATATTGGAAAGTAAGAAGTAAAATTGTCTCTCTTTGCAGACGATATGATCACATATAGAGAAAACCCTATAAACACCACCAAAAAACTGTTAAAACTCATTAACAAATTTACTACAGTTGCAGGATACAAAATTAACCATAAAATGTACTTGCATTTCTATACACTAGAAACAAACTACCTGAAAAAGAAATAAAGAAAACAATCCCATTTACAATTGTGTTAAAAAGAATAAAATACCTAGAAATAAATTTAATTAAGGAGGTGAAAGATCTGTACACTAAAAACTATTAACACATTAATGAAATAAACTGAAGAAGACACACATAAATGGAAGGATATTCCTTGTTCATGGATCTGAAGAATTAACACTGTTAAAATGTCCATACCACCTAAAACCATCTATAGATTCAATGTAATCCCTATCAAAGTTCCAATGGTGGGAGTGGGATGAATTGGGAGATGGGGATTGACATATATACACTATTGATACTGTGTATAAAGTAGATAACTAATGAGAACCTACTGTATAGCACAGGGAACTCTACTCAATGCTCTGTGGTGACCTAAATGGGAAGGAAATCTGAAAAAGAGGGAAACCAACTATATTGCAATAAAAATTAAAGAAAAAACAAAAACACACTGGAGAACAGTTGTGAAGGTATAAGGGGGAAAAAAAAAGGAAAAGTGACACAGACAGAATATTTCATATGTAATGAAACTTAAATTGAATACAGAAGACAATATATACATAATTAAATATTATCGCTAATAAAATAAAAAGAATGGAAAAAAATGACAAGAATATAACTAAAAAAATAAAACTAGGTCTTGGGGAAAAAAATGTTCCAATAGCATTTTACAGAAATAAAACAAACAATCTTGAAATCTGTATGGAAACACAAAACACCCCAGATTGTTAAATCAATTCTGAGAAAGAAGAAAAAAGCAGGAGGCGTCACACTTTCTGATTTCAAACTATATTAAAAAGCTATAGTAATCAAAACAGTATGGTACTGGCATAAAAAGACATATAGACAATGAGTTCAATGAAACAAAATTGAGAGCCCCAAAATAAACCCACACATATATGGTCAACTAATATATGACAAGGAGCCAAGAATACTCAACAGGGAAAAGACAGTCTCTACGATACATGATGCCGGGAAAACTGGATAACAACATGCAAAAAGAATAAAACTGGATGCCTACCTTATGCCACTCACAAAAATTAACTCAAAATGTATTAAAGACTTAAATGTAAGACCTGCAAGCATAAAACTCCTGCAAAAAAAAAAATAGGAAAAAATCTCTTGACATTGGTTTTTGGCAATAATTTTTTGGATATGATACCAAAAGCACAAGCAACAATAGCAAAACAGATAAGTGGGGCTATATCAAATTAAAAAGCTTCAGGACTTCCTTGGTGGCACAATGGTTGAGAATCCGCCTGCCAATGGAGTGGACATGGGTTTGAGCCCTGGGCCGGGAAGATCCCACATGCTGCGGAGCAACTGGGCCCTTGCACCACATCTACTGAGCCTGTGCTCTAGAGCCCATGAGCCACAATTACTGAAGCCTATGCGCCTAGAGCCTGTGCTCTGCAATGAGAGAAGCCACCGCAAGGAGAATCCCGTGCACCACAATGAAGAGTAGCACCTGCTCAAGGCGACTAGAGAAAGCCCACACACAGCAATGAAGACCCAATGCAGCCAATAATAAATAAATTAATTAATTAATAATAAATAAATAAATAGCTTCTGCACAGCAAAGCAAACCATCAACAAAATTAAAAGGCAACCTATGGAATGAGAGAAAGTATTTGTAAGTCACATATTTTATAAGGGCTTAATATCCAAAATATATGAGGAACTCATACAACTCAATAGCAAATAAGTAAATAATCTAATTCAAAATTGGACAGAGGACCTGAATAGACATTTTCCAAAGACATACAAACGGCCAACAAGTATATGAAAATGTGCTCAACAATCATCTGGGAATTGCAAATCAAAACTACAATGAGGTATCACCTCACACCCGTTAGAATGGCTGTGATCAAAAAGAAGAGATAACAAGAGTTGTTGAGAATGTGGAATAAAGGGAATCCTTATGCAATGATGGTGGGAATGTAAATTGGCACAGCCATTATGGAAAACAGTATGGAGGTTCTTTGAGAAATTAAAAATAGAACTACCATATGATCTAGCAATCCCACTTCTGGGTATATAGCCAAAGGAAATGAAATCACTATTTAAGAGGTATATACATTCCATGTTCACTGTAGCATTATTCCCAATAGCCAAGAAATGAAAACAGCCTAAGTGACCTAAACAACCCATTTTACTATATTACAATGTATAGTGTAATATTACTCAGCCATACATTAGAAGAGAATCCTGCTATTTGTGACATGGATGTACCCTGAGAGGATTATGCTAAGTGAAATAAATCAGACAGAAAAAGATAAATATTGTATGATCTCAGTTATATATGGAATCAAAAAAAGCTAAACTCACAGAAGCAGGGACTAGATTGGTGGTTGCCAGAGGCTAGGGGGAAGGTGGTGGAAATGGGGAGTTGTTGGTCAAAGAGTATAAACTTCCAGTTAGCAGATGAATAAGTTGTGGGATGTAAGGTGCAGCATAGTGACTACAGTTAACAATACTGGATTGTGTACTTGAAAGTTGCTAAATGTTTTCACTGCAAAAAGGAAAAATGAAAAAGGAAAAAAAAAGATAACTGTGAGGTGATGTGTGTGTTAACTAACTTTATTGCTGTAATCATTTCACAATACATATGTATACTAAATCATCACGTTGTACATTTTAAACTTACACCATGCTATATGTCAACTGTATCTCAATAAAGCTGGGGAAAAATTAAATAAAGTAGTAAAATATATGGCAGAGAATGATAAATTGGCTAAAATGAAACACAAATCAGAAAAGACTGGTATGAAGTGTGGGATTGGGGGAGGCATTATAAATTGGAATATCAAAAAAGGCCTCACTGAGAAGGTGACATATCTGCAAAATTTTGACATTAAGGGAGACATCCAGGAAGACAGCTGGAAGAAGAAGCCTCCAGGGAGAATTCAGAGCAAGGGAAAGGCCTTGAGTTATTGGAATCCTTGTCTGTTCCAGAATGAGCAGAGACCTGTGTGGCTAGAGTTGGGGAAGCTGGAGCAAGTTAGGAGGACAGATCAGAGAGGAAACAGAAGCAGGCCTTGGATGTTGTCTGGGGCCAGTTTGAGAACTAACTTTTACTCAAAATGAGTTAGGCCTTTGGAAAGTTTGGAGGTTTACACATGAAAGAACCAAAGAAACATGGTTTTATTTACATGAAGGTATTATATATTCTTCTGTGTTGGGTCACCAAATTAAGTGTTAGGGTTCAAAACAATTGTTTTCAATTTCAGGCATAAATTCAAATGTGGTAGATAGAACTATTTACGTTAAAAATATAGTTATGATGTTGTTTCTGTGAAATTACCTTTGGGAACTATAAAGTTCTCTTTAAACATTGGTTAAATAAAAATAAAAGCCTTCTTGTAAAGAGCCTTATTCCTATCAGGTACTAAATAATAGAGGGCTATTATTATTGCTATTATCCGAGTTTCTCCCTCTTCATGTGAGAGCCATCCTGTGGGACTAAGACATCAATTACACAAAAAATATAGGGTAAATAATGTTTTATGTGAGAAAAATATCCTTTATAAAACATTTTTTCTTGGTTAGTTTTAAAGGAAGTATTTGCATTGTCATAATATTTCCCCTTCAACACAAAGGGGAAATAGTTGACATAAGTTATGTTGGAGGATAAAAGGGAGAATTAAATGATGACTATTAAAAGTAATGTCTGAGACAAACTGAGATAGACTTTATCTTCCATTAAGCCCAGGCTTGTGGTGAGGAGGTGAAAGACTGTACTCTGAATTCAATATTAAATGTGTATAGAGAAAACCAAAGTCCAACCCCAAAAAGCAAGGGATGGGGGAAAGTTCTAAATTTTAACAATTTGAAGGGCTATAAATGCAATTCACAAGTTGTTTCTCTTTTGGTTTGGAACTTTGATTCAGACCTGCCCTCAACCAGTGCCCACTATAGGAGGGAACAGACAGAAACTCTACCCTGTGGTAACTGAATCAAAGTGCCAGTGTGGCAAAATGGCTACAGATAATGGAAATTAAATGAGGACACTACTGAACAATGTTCTCTGGAGGCCAATAGGTCTAGTCAATATAAGGCACTGGGATATTGGGCAGAAGGCTTTCAGACTATTTACAGTCTCTGCTGACATGTAGGGAAGATTCTCCAAATATAATACCAAGTCTCTGCTTAGTAGGCATTCCAAGGCAGATAGGAAGGAAACATCTATCATATCTAAGTACTCTCCAATTCTTCAGAAACCTAGGCCAGAGTTGGGAGGAATTTGTTGAAAAGCAGGAGACTTCCCACAACACAGCTATGTATTACTGACTCCAGTGGTAAATAAGTAGTAGAAAGACATTGATTTCAGGGTCTTAGATTTGAATCCCAGTGTAGTCACTTATTATAAGTCTGGTCTTGAGCCATCTTTCTACCTGCTCTACTCCATCAGTTAAAGAATATAACACTTACATTTTAGGATTAAATAAAATAATGTGCAGTGCATGATACATAGCAGGTATGCAATGTAGTATAAAGAATATTAGCTAGTTTCAGTGAGTTGGGATCAACGTATAATGGATATTAGGGACATCTTAATGTTTACAATTATTATCCTTTCATATTCAAATAATTGAAATATTGTGTTATGGTCAACAGCAGATAAATCTATCAATTTTACTCTCCCCACCCCACTATATGAACAAAGTAAAACCATCTTTTAAGTAACAACCCATTTGGGTGACAACCCTTATTTTCAATAATTCTCTCTACCTTTGGGGGAAGGTGAAAGAAAGAAAATATAAAGAGCACTTACAAAGGTTATTATATCCCCTACTCTAACTTTTACTTCCCTCCTCTTGAAAATTATCATTTCTATACTTATTTTATGCATCAAAAAGAGAGCCAGTTTAACTCTCTCTGTCTCTCTCTCTCTCTCAGTATACAAGGTCATTAATTGCTATTGGGACCTTCATAAACCCTAGTCTGCCGATGGGGTGAGAACTCTATTGTTAAATGTCTTATGGCAGGACTGTCTTTGGAGATTGCCTGCTTGATTGCTTTGTAGAGGCCCAATGGCACACAGCAATTAAAATCCATAGACCTCTATAACCCTTCTGATGTTTTATGGGCCTTTTTGTGTCCTTCGGTAGAGTTTACCATTTGTGTATTTCCCACTGGGTCTCTCTTTCAAAACTCTAAGTGGGAATTTTTTTATCTACTGTGATAAAGCTAGTTATACATCATGTGAAAGGTTAATGAACATTTTCAAAAGGAGCATATGTTTTAAGTCAGAAGGTGAAAATTGTAGTAAAGAATGGTTATATAAAAACTAACAGTATTTTCCGAATCTCATCAGAGTTAATTTTTACAAACCTCAACAATACCTGTGATTCATAAATTAAAGCATAGCTTGTAAGATTGAAATGACCCCAAAATTTAAGGAAGTGAATTGAGTTTACATGAAAAGCCCACTTTTGAGCTACACAAGAAGTGCACTATTCATCTGTCAGGTTTATACCGTATGCAGAATAGATACATCTATTTATTTTCTATTTCATTGGAACTAGAAGTTTCATCTTAATAGAGGGCTTTGCAAACAAAGATTCCTAGCTTGTGTCCAGATGTGAGAAATTTGATATTGTAATAACTGGGGAGAAGACAGAGAAAAGACCACCAGAGTGGTGTTAAGGAAAGCAGCACAGCTAAGTATAAGCTACGGGTCTGAAAAGTCTCACGGTACCAGGTATCCTACTTCCAGCACCACTATCAAAGCTCCCATAACCCCCAAAATGAAGTCATTAGGCAGTTCATAATGCTTTCAGTCATTTGCAACTGTAATTGTTTTCCTTCTCTACCTTCTTTCCATTCCCCCGCATATTCTCACTGTTCTTTATTCTCTGCGCTCCCACTCTCAAATACTCAAAGGGCATTTAGAAATCTTCATTGGAAAAGTGATTTCTACACTCTGAAAGCAAATTGTTCAGTGCCTGGAGCTCTTTGAAGGAAAAGCATTTATGGACTTCAGAAAGTGAATACTGAGCTTCAGACTGTACTCTGCATGAAGCTCACATATTCTACAATTTCACAAGCTCTTATTTTAGGTGTAAATGGTAGACATGAGACGAGGGCAAGTCCCTTCTTATGAATTTTCTAAACCATGTTCTGAAGAGCATTTTGTGTACTGTAGCTATGAGAAAAGTGATTACCCCATCAGGTGTAGGTGGTGTAGGAGGAAAGGAGGATGAATGTAATGATAATGCATTATTATTTAATGGAGAGTGGACTAGTTCTTAATCCCCATTACCAGATGGTCACACATCAACAGGAATAATTCAGTAACTCTTCGTCCAGCTCCATGGGGTTCTTATCTACTTAAGAACACATACTGCAATATGCTTTTTAAATATTATGCTTTTAAAATTTCTAAATGCTATTGCTTTTAAAATTATGTCAAGTGTCAACTGCTTGAACTGTAAACAATTCACTCTAGTTAACAATGCTTTTCTACGGCTGTATTTTCTAAAGTACAGTCCATGTTCTTTATGCATCTAGATCACCTATTATGCTTGTTTAAGAGATTTCTGGGCTATTCACTTGAATTGGTTTATTTGGGAATATTCATTGAAGGCGATCTCCTCACATGGTCCTTAAGCACACAAAAGTGAGAAAAAACTTGTTCTAGAGTTTAAATGCTCAGTATCTTTTATGCAACAAGGAGTTGGTCCTGAATATAAACACACATTCCAGGTACTATGTAGATGCTTTACACATAATCACACATTTAATATTGTCAATATTCTTGCAAAGTAAGTCCCATTACCTCTAATAGATAACACTTAGTGTTTTTCATTTATTCATCAAAACTATTTTTTGAATACATAATGCCTTCTAGGTATGGAAAAAAATGATGAATTAGACAAAACCTATTCTTGAGTAGCTTTCAGTTTACAAGTAATCTGAAGAGAAGTAGGGAGGAATTAAATCTCGTAATTTCGCACTTTGGCATGTAAAAGGTAAAGTCTTTTATATATGGCTCAGGTATTCTTTTAAATGAGGTATATCTCACTATACAGATCATATGATTCATAACTTATGCAAACTGTGCTAAAAATAGAAAAAGTAGTGAAAACTACTGTGTTTGTTTTATGAAGCTAGTACAGTATCAATGCCAAAATAGGGAAGAACAATAAAATAAAATAAAAATTATAAACCAATCTCATTACTGTATAAAATGGTTAACATCTAAATGGAATATAAACAGATCTTCCCCTAGTAATGCATATAAAATGCATTATAATAAATGCAACAAATTCATCAAAATAAATAAAAAAAGCTTATCCCAAGAATGCAATGGGATTTTAACACAAGTACACTTATTAATATACTTTACCCAAACAACAAAGTATATGAGAAAAATAGACTTAGGACAGGTAGAAATAACATAGAATTCAACAACTATTTATGATTTTAAACATAACTTAGCAAACTACAGATAGGATGGAACTCCCTTATAGGTAAAATGTATGTCTTACGTAAACAACAACAACAAAAACCTACAAAAAATGTTAATGTATGACGCTTTTGAACTATTGCCATTGAAATCACTGAAAAACAAGGCTGCCTGCTATTACTTAAGTACTGGAAGTCCTAGCCAATTTGGTAATGCCAAAAATAAATAAAACTAAAATATAATATAATATAATAAAATAAGAGGCATATAAGACAGAAAAAAGGCATAGAAGTTGTTGGGGTTTATTTGATGTGTGTGTGTGTGTGTGTGTGTGTGTGTGTGTGTGTGTGTGTGCATGCACAGAGGACAAGATTGTACATACATAGACAAAGAAGAGAACTCAGCATGGCTGCTGGACATATACATGCACACACACACACGCAATCTATATCTATGTTTGTATGTCTATTTCTATGTCTATATCTGCACACATAAAGTAAAATCTTATAGCAACAATATGTATGTTATCTGAGATTAAATCTACAAAAGTAGCACAAGAAAGTTAATGGACAAAAATACAAAACTTTTTTGAAGCACATGAAAAAATGCATGAATAGATGCACTATGTTTATAAATAGAAGTGACAGTACTATATAGTATTATAAAACTATTAGTTTTACTCCAATCTGTACATCCAATCAATTTCAATGAAAATCTCAAAGGATTTTTCATGGATCTTTACAAATTTCTATAAGATTTAACTCTTCTTAACAGAAAAAAATGTAAGGAGTAAATATAAAAATATATATGCACATATATATGTATGTACACATATACATATATATATATAAAAGAAAGCCAAGGAGATTTCAAAGATTAAGGTGAAGGGATTTTTATAAAGATTTAAATCAATTTTTTTCTATATTGGGTTACAGAAACACAAATGAATTCTAGATAGACTAAGTCATAAATGTGACTAGCAAAACTTTAAAACTTATAGAAGAAAAATATTTTAAATATAGAAACATATCTTAATGGGTAATTTCAAAACAAATGTTGAGTGAAACAAGAAGTCATAGAATTATAAGTATCACATTATTTATATAAAACATTTAAAACATAGGAAACAGTACTACATATTGACTATCAACATACATATGTAATTCCAAAAATGAACTATGTTAAGATATGGAGACACAGAAGTTAAAAGGACCAGGAGGTTCAAAAGACTTCAGCTATATCTGTAATGTTTTATTTTTATTTTATTTATTTATTTATTTATTTTGGCGGTACGCGGGCCTCTCACTGTGTGGCCTCTCCCGTTGTAAAGCACAGGCTCCGGACGCGCAGGCTCAGCGGCCATGGCTCATGAGCCCAGCCGCTCCGCAGCATGTGGGATCTTCCCGGACTCGGGCATGAACCCGCGTCCCCTGCATCGGCAGGCGGACTCTCAACCACTGCGCCACCAGGGAAGCCCTGTAATGTTTTATTTTTAAAAAATAATACTTGAAGCAAATATAACCATTTTTTAATTCTTGGTGGTGGATATATGGGAGATTTTATATATTTTCTGTGTGTTTCTATATGTTTGATGTCAAGCTTCTGGTCACTGAACCACACGCTGAGTAGCAAGGACCTTGATGATTTTCTGTTTTAAGGAAATGATAACTCTGTATTTATTTGTAACAAATCCTGCTAATCTCTTTACTGGGAAAATGAGCAGAGTAAAAGTCTAGTAATTTATCCTGGCTGCCTATTACATGGTATTTGGTAATTTAATATAACCTTTAATGAAAACTAAAATAAGTTACTTGGCTTTGCTAAATGCGTGGGTGAAGGTGGTTGCAAAAAAAAAAAAGCACATTAATGAGGAAGCAAGCAATCTCTCTGTTGAAATACAAACTATATCAGTCAATAAATTAATATCTATATCAATTTACTATCTATCTGTCTATCTGTCATCACTTGAATCACTTACTTCCATTTTACTCTAAATTTTACAGTATCATTTGCCAAGAATTCATTGTGATCTAGATGTATTGATACAAGGTACAAAAGTTTATAAAACAGGATTTATTTTTTAAAAAGCTACTAAATTTAACTAAAGTGAGACAGATTTATTTTTATTTGTTTTTTGTCATCAACATGATTTTCCGTTTTTATAAAAAAAGTTTAAAAAATTATTTTAAGTGGATTAAAAGAATGATTAGACATCAAATGACTCTTACAAAATAGCAGTTAATGATTTAAGTCTCAATGATTACAAACATGTGGAATAAATAACAAAAAATAAAACATAATCCACCAAATTGAAACCCAGAATAAAACATGTTTTAAACTGTACTGTACTTTAAAAAATAAAATAGATCTTACACCAAGCTATAGAATAAATGAACAGAATAAAAGTATAATAAGGAAAAACAAGTACTAATTTTTCTCATAGGCAAAACTAATTCCACTGGTCACACAGAATTTTGAAAACATAGAACAACAAAAACAAAACAAAATGGTCTTTTTGAACAGAGAAGTAAATCTTGTGCATAAATCAGATGGAGGTATTTATACCTCATTCTAAAAAGAAAAGGTCCTTTAGGACAGTGATGTCTGACAGTTCCTCAAGCAGGGTGATCAGAGGCCAGGCTCACTCCTGAATTTCAAAGTTCTAGAAATGTGCCATGAGAAAAGCAGAGAGATTCAGACAGAAATGAATAAGTAGGAAACTATAAATGGAATAGTCAGGTAAGTGTTTTCTTGTTCATGCTAAAATACTAGAAGAAAAAAGGATATAAATTTTACTCTTGATATTACTGACAAACAGCTCTATGAACTTCTTTGTGACACCTCTCTGGGCTTCAGTTTACTCATGTCTAAGAAAGGAGTGGTAAACTAGTCACTTCTAAAGCATCACTTAGTTCTAAATTTTATTATTCATTGACTGTAAGATTATGGAATTCATTGCTACCACCTGATAATAGCATAAGTAAAATAAACTTGCATAGGTCTAAGCTTACTATTAGTCCTGCTTAATAATTTCTGACACAAACTCTTTCAATTTTATACTAAGGAAAAATAAATAAACATGAAACATATCAAAACAAGGAAAAAGGAAATAACTTATTTTACTGTTGGACATTTTGACCACAAGACAATCAGTCAGCTTATTGCAAAAACCTGGAGGCATTGCCACTCTGGATTATGTATGCCTAAAACATAATCCAGCACAAAGAATAAACATTAAGGAAGAAAAATATCTAAACGACAATAGAACAGAAATTATGAAGTTTTGAAGGAAAAATTTTATATAGCCAAGGATTTTAAAATTAAAATATTGTAATTCATGTGGAAAAGGAATTTATGGGCACTCTGAAGTTTAAAAAAGAAATCAGAAAACCTATCATCTATGTATTTTCTTAGAAAATACAAAAAAAGTTATTTAAAAACAAACATTTTCTGGCCAACTAAAACATATGCTGAAATTAATAATTTTGTGGAGAAGACATTTAACAATGATTGATAGGAAGGACAAAAACTTCTTAAATTGTTAAGTTGAAGTAAGAAAGTTAAGTTCGTGTAGGGGCTGCCTGTAATCCTCCCCATAGACCAGAGTAGCCAGCAGACACCACCTTTGCCTTCTCACTCCCCCGCTCCAAATCACCAATGTCTCCCTGGAAGGGGCTTGTATATATGTGTGGTGGCCCAGCTTTTGTGACTGCTACCCAAAGGATGGGTTCCTGGATCTCCCGGCTTGACAGCCAATGGGTCTTGCATTTATGAGTCCCACAGGACTGTAGCAAACACAGAAGCAGTTATTAATGGGACCAAAATCACACCTCCCCTCCAACCCCCAGCTATATACTTGGGCTCAGCACAGAGGGAGCAGGCAAAAAAAGCTTATTTCCCAGTTTATCCCTGGAAAGGGAGACTACTACATTTCCAGCTGCTGCCTGATGACCTGGCTTCCAATCAGCCTGCATCTAGGTGCTCACTGTGATTTCTCCCCCTTGGGACCCTGGCAAATCTTGGCAAAACCTCAACTACTGGGAGCTACTAAGAACAACGAAGGCAGCTTGGACAAACACAAAGATTTGAGAGGCAACCAAAAGCTCAGGCTAAGCTTACTGATAAGTTTCATATCCTACACAAGACCACTCCACTCAAGATTGGGAGAGATGGTTGTTTTATCTAATGTGCAGAAATCAACACAGAAAGTAAAGAAAAATGAAGAAACAGGAATCTGTTCCAAACAAAAGAACAAGATAAAACCCCAGAAACAGAGCTTAATGAAATGGAGGTAAGTAATTTACATGATAAAAAGTTCAAAATAATGATCATAAAGTTGCTCATGGAGGTCAGAAGAAAAAAATGCAGGAAGAAAGTGAGAAATTCAACAGAGACAGAATACGTAAGAAAGTACCAAAGAGAAATCACAGAGCTGACAAATACAATAAATGAACTGAAAAATTCAATAGAGGGGTTCAAGAGCTGACTGGATGAAGTAGAATAAAGCACCTGTGAACTGCAAGACAGGACAGTGGAATTTATCCAATCAGAGGGGCAAAAAGAAACGAGAATCAATATAGCATAAGGAATTTATGGGACACCACCAAGTGGACCAATATACAGTTTCTAGAGGAATCCGGAAGGAGAGGAGAGAGAGAAAAGGGTATAAAACTTATTCATAGAAATAATGGCTGAATATGTCTGTAACATGGGGAAAGAAACAGACACCCAGATCCAGGAAGCCCAGAGAATTCAAAATAAGATCAACCCTAAGTATCCACACCAAACCATGTTATAATTAAAATGTCAAAAGTTAAAGACAAGGGGAGAAGTTTAAAGCAAAAGAAAGGCAACCTGTTACAAGCAAAGGAACCTCTCATAAAACTATCATCATATTTTTCTGCAGAAATTTTCCAGGCCAGAAGGGAGTTGCATGAAATATTCAGTGCTAAAAGAAGAAACTGCCAACCAAGAGTACTATATCTGGCAAAGCTGTCCTTTATAATTGAAGGAGAGAAAGAATTTTCCAGGGAAGCAAAGGTGAAGGAATTCATCACGACTAAACAGGTCTTAAAGAAATGTAAGTGGGACTTTATTCAAGCTGAAACAAGAGGAAACTAATTCATTACAGGTAAACATAGGAAAATATAAATCTCACTGGTAAAGGTAAATATATAGTTAAATTCAGAATACTCTAATATTGCAATGGTGGTGGGTAAATCACTTACAACTCTGGTATGAAGGTTAAAACACAAAAGTATTAAAAATAGCTATGACTACAATAATTTGTTAATGGATAAGCAAGGTAAAAAGATGTAAACTGTGACATCAAAAACAAAATGTTGGGAGGAGAGAAGAATGTAGACCGTTATTATGTGTTCAAAGTTAAGTTGTTGTCAGCTTAACAAAGACTGTTATAAACATAATGAAGTTTTATGTATGCCTCACAGAAACCACAAAGCAAAAACATAATAGATACACAAAAGATAAAGAGAAAGGAATCTAAGCAAATCACTACAGAAAATCATCAAATCACAAAGAGAGAAAGAGAAGAAAGAAATAAAGGAATTACAAAAAAAGCCATAAAGCAGTTAACAAAATGGCAATAAGTACATAACTATCAATAAATAATTTAAATGAAAATGGGCTAAATTCTCCAATCAAAAGACAGAGTGACTGAAGGGATACAAAACAAAACCCAACTATATGCTGCCCACAAGAGACTCACCTCAACTATAAGGACACACACAGACTGTTAAGACACTGATGAAAGAAACTGAAGAAGACACAAGTAAATAGAAAGAAATTTCATGCTCATGGATTAGAATTGATATTGTTAAAATGTCCATACTACACAAAACGATCTACAGATTCAATGCAATCCCTGTCAAGATATCAATGGTTTTTTTCAGAGAGAAAGAAAAAAGAAGCCTAAAGTTTATACAGAACTAAAAAAAGATTAACAGCCAAAGCAATCTTTACAAAGAACAAATCTGGAGGCATCACTTTTCCTGATTTCAAACTCTACTACAAACTACAGTAATCAAAAAAAGTGTGGTATCAGCATAAAAACAGACACACAGATTAATGGAACAAAATAGAGAACCCAGAAATGAATCTATGCATATTTTGTCAATTTATGACAAATGAGTCAATAATATAATTGGGGAAAGATAGTCTCTTTGATAAATGGTTCTAAGAAAACTGGGTAACCACATGTAAAAGAATAAAACTGGAGTTCCCTGGTGGCTTAGTGGTTAGGATTTCAAGCTTTCACTGCTGTGGCCCAGGTTTGATCCCTGGTAGGTGGGAAATGAGATCCTGCAAGCTGCACAGTGCTGCCAAGAGTAAATAAATAAATAGTAAAATATAAAACTGGACATCTACCTTACACCACTCACAAAAATCAATTAAAGACATAAATCTAACATCTGAAGTCATAAAACTTGTGTAAGAAAACATAGTGAAAAACCTCCCTGACATTGGCTTTAGCAATGATTTTTTGGATATGACACCAAAAGCACAAGCAACAAAAAAGCAAAATAGGTAAGCAGGATTATATCAAACTAAAAAGCTCCTACATAACAAAATAAATCATTAACAAAATGAAAAGGCAACCTAGAGGATGGGAGAAAGTATTTGCAAACCACATATCTGATTAGGGGTTAATATCCAAAATATATAAGGAACTCATACAGCTCAAAAGCAATAGTCATCATCATCATCATCATCATCCAATTAAAAATGGCCAGAGAACCTGAATAGACATTTTCATAGAAGAAATACATAGCCCACATGTATATGAGAAAGTGCTCATCATCACTAATCATCAGGGAATTGCAAATCAAAACTACAGTGAGATTTATCACCTCATACCTGTTAGAAGGACTGTGATCAAAAAGAAGAGATAAGTTTTTTGTTTTTTGTTTTTTTGCGGTACGCGGGCCTCTCACCGCTGTGGCCTCTCCCGTCGCGGAGCACAGGCTCCGGACGCGCAGGCCCAGCGGCCACGGCCCACGGGCCCAGCCACTCCGCGGCATGTGGGATCCCCCCGGACCGGGGCACGAACCTGCGTCCCCCGCATCGGCAGGCGGACTCCCAACCACTGCGCCACTAGGGAAGCCCAAGAAGAGATAAGTTTTGACGAGAATGCAGAGAAAAGAGGATCTTCATGCACCACTGGTGAGAATGTAAATTGGTACAGCCACTAGGGAAACAGTATGGAGGTTCTTCGAGAAATTAAAAATAGAACTACCATATGATCCAGCCATCCTAATTCTGGGTATATAGCCCAAAATCACTATATCAGGGAGATAGCTGCACTCCATGTTCATTGCAGCATTATTTACAACAGTCAAGATAAAGAATCAATCTAAATGCTCATTAATAGATGAATAAATTAGATGTGATATATATATGCAATGGAATATTCTACAACCATAAGAATGAAGGAAATCCTCCTCATGCCACAACGTAGATGGATCTTGAGGGCAGTATGCTAAGAAATCAGGCAGACAGAGAAGACAAATACTGCATGGTATCAGTTCTATGTGGAATATGAAAAAAAATGTGAAACTTACAGAAACAGCAGAAAAGTGGTTGCCAGGAGCTGGGGGTGGGGGAAATAGGGAGAGGTTTGGTCAAAAGGTAGAAACTTTCAGGTACAAGATGAATAAGGTCTGAGTATTGTATTCATATGATGACTATAGTTGATAACTCTATATAGTATAATTGAAATTTGCTAAGAGAATAGAACTTAAATGTTCTCACACACACAAAAAAGATAAACATGTGAGGTGATGGATGTTAACTAGACGGGACTAATCTTTTTACCGTGCATATGTGTATCAAATCATCATGAAGTATACTTTACATATCTTACAATTTTATTTGTCAATTATACCTCAATAAAGCTAAAAAAGAAAATAAAAATAATAGTGTAATTATAATGATTAGAGTTATACACACAGATATTAGGGAGTAAATATATGGTATATTTGCTGACACTAGTTTGTGGCAAATATCACCAACTGGTACTGGCATAGTTTCTGGATTACTCTGACAGGTTTCCTGTTAAAATCCTTCTTAAAAGAACACTACAGAAAGCTGCTATTATTCTAATAGATTTGTCATGTGATACATTTTTATCAAAACAATGATACATCATGGATCTAACTCTGTTTTAGGAGCATAGAATGAGATTATTTTTAGCAAAAGAAGATGGTAATCATATGGGGAAGCCATTTGCCATTTTACAATTTCCACTATTCCAGAAGAGGCCATGGGCCAAATGGCATGAAAGACATCTGGAGAAAAGTAAAAACATTCTAAATACAAGGTGAACTCAAAAGATACTACATTACAAAACAGACTGCTCCAAATTGCTCCTGGGTATTAGGATTTCAATATGCAGTATTTTAATTCTGAATTTCAATTCAGAATTTTACTAAAGCACTGTGTGTATTGACTCACCTAACTCTTCACCCAGGATGAGAGAACACTGTTTTAAAACTGGAATTGAATGTAAAGTAGTGGTTCTTTTGGTGTACAATAGCCTGCTCCAACGCTTGCCCTCCAAGTAGAAATGCTTGATCTGGACTTACTAAGGGATCAAGAAGGGGAAAAATCTTAAAAACCCAAAACGCATACTCAGTACCATTGCCATTCAATCTTTAATGCTTGGCATTTTAGATCAAAACATCTGTGAATTTATAAAAAGAAATTAAGCAAAAATAACCACTTAGTGCCTCAAAGTAGAGGGTAAAATAACGATAATTCATTTGCTTGTCCCATGTTTTAAAACTGATTAAACATGTTCCTTAATTTCTTCTTGAAAAATTTAAAAAAATACATATGTTAGAAAAATAAGTGGTCGTATACTTCTATGATTCTCTCATTAATTACCTAGGACATCATATTAAATTTCTTGTTTAAGTACTTAATATTATCAAGGGGAAAAGATATTTTTAAATAGTTTTAAACAGATAGAAAGAAAAATCAATATTTTAAAGCTAACCCACATTTACCGTATTACCATTATTCTTGAATATGTAAGTTAAGCCAATAAAATATTATAAAAAGCATAATCATTAATAACAATAGGCATTTGAATTTGGATGAACTATTTATGTTAAGAATTGGGTTTCTAATAAATATGGTATAAATAAAATATAAAATGTGTGATTTTTCATTTACATAGAAGTTTCCTATCTTAATATTTACCATTTAATTATATCATACTTGTAAAATACAAACTTTTTAGTGTTGAAAGAAAATAATTTTAATGCATGTATTAATGTAAAACTAGACATATTTATATATTGCATTTCAAATGACATCCTCTGAGTATAATATAAAATTGGATAGAGATAGGTCAGTATAGATTTCTTCTTTGATAAGTCCACTTGTTCTTTCAGATGACCTATTTATTTTGACCAAGGATCAGCAGACGGCAGTCAGCAGTACAAATCTAGACTGCTGCCTGCTTTGTTTTGTTTTTTGTTTAAATTTTCTGGGCCTACTAATACTTTAGCCATCTCTATCTCCTTTGTCTGCTTTTTTTTTTTTTTTTTTTTTTTGCCTTTCCCCACCTGCTTTGGGGAAAGTTTCATTGATATATGACCATTGTTTATGTATTTATGGCTGCATTCACACTGCAGCAGCAGAGTGAGGTAGTTGCAATAGAGACTGCTGCATGGTCGGTGAAGCCTAAAATATTTACTATTTACTATCTGGTCCTTTGCAGGAAAAATTTTGTTGATTCCTGCTATGAACAATAAAGTTTGACCTGTTGTAATAAGTACAATATATATGAATTTTATTTTATTTTACTTTAGGTATACCCTGAAGGTTGTTTAATTGTGGAGCATTTTTAATTACCCTTTCTTCCCATTTTTTATTTTACTATGCTCTTTCACTTTTATTTGCTCTCTTTTTTTACCATCCATTTTTCTTTGCTTCTCTCTACACTTTACTCATACATCTAACTGCATTTTATGAGTACAGTATGAAAGGAGAAGATTTTAGCAAAGGAAAATGATAATCATTTGGCAAAGTCATACTGCAAGTATACAGTTTAACAACTCCGAAAAAGGCCATGGCCAGCACAAAAGGCTATAAGTAGGAAGGAACCAGAAAAAGCATAGATGCCACCAGCCATTCTACCTTAAGTTTCCTCAACAATCCCCTCTTTTCATGCTACATGGTACAGTATCTCTTCACTGTTGAGAAGCTAGCTAAGAATAAAGATTACAGAAATTCAGTAGAAAGATGTTCATTTTCTGTATCTATGGGTTTTATTTCTATTTCTAACTACTCTTCCACATTTGAAGAATACTGAGTTAGAAGTTACTGTTTTTATCTTCATTTACCCAGGTCTTTGAACATGCACATTTTAATATTATACAAAATGACCACAGGTAGGCTCACATTTCCTAGGCTTGAATTCTTGTTAACTGTTTGCGTATTGAACAAATTATATAACTTCCTGGGCCTCAGTTTTCTTACACATAAAAGAGGTCTGTTGTGAGGATTAAAAGATACAACATATAAATGAGGCATACAGCTGTATCTAAATACTTAGAACAGCGCTGGGCACATATAAAACATTTATTACTTGTTTACTATTTTTAAATAGGCAAACAAAGCCACTGCGTTTTTTGAATCTTCCTTGTCTAGAATTATCTGAGGACTTACTAGGAATCTACCATAACAATAACCCTTCCCTCCCCTTTTAGTCAATAATAAAACATCATACCCTGAATTTATAAAATTTGATGATGTAACTCAGAACCCATTTCAAGGTTTCAGATATTCTTAGTATCCTAAATGTGAGAAAGTGTCTTAGACTTGGATCCCCCATTGTTCCTGTCTCTCAGACAATAGAACCATTAGCAATGAAGATCTAACTGCTGATTGCATATCTTCTATTAGAAAACTCTTTGTAGAGACAGCATTTCATAGGGAAACTTGACAATTGCTTGAACTGGTAGGAAATTCAGAAGAAATAAGTGATTCAAAGGAATATAATGCTGAGTGTGTCCTGTGGTCAGGCAGTAGAGATAAAAGGATCTCCTTTGACCCCATGACAATAGTTATTGATTATCTTGTGATGAAAATGAACAACTGTAATTCCTAGATGTCATCTTTGGCTTTCACAGTGTCTGTGTATGTACCTATCAATTTTAATAAGTCCAATAGAACCAGAGAAATTAATATCCTGATTTTTTCATGTTTTATTGTGAATCGATAATGAATAAGTTTATAAAACATTAGTAAACAGTGTTTTGTTTTAGCTTCCTGGAAACAACTTTATTACAATCTTGTTAAAAACCTTACTGCATGCATTGCAGAACAGGTATCACTCCATTCACTGAAAGAACACTGTGTGGAATACAGCTTGCAAAGAGTTTGTAAAGAAACAGTATTTTTATAACTGGCTGATCTTTCACTTGGGCTATATTCAATACATTCAACATATTTCAATACATTCAATATATTTAAATATCTAAGGATCAGCTTCTAAAATGGCTGTTCTTTGTCTGTATTCATAATTTTAGTCAAGTAAACCAACAGTTAGTCTCTCTATGCTCCTTCATGCCTGTAGGATTAGGTGACAATGTCTGATAGTTCTGAAAATAGATTACATATCCTTCAGTGTGTATAAATGACCCTCAAATCTTCTAGTTCAAAGAACCCTCTACCTTGGCTTAATAGGAGAATCTTGATTCTGGAACAGAGTGAATATACATCTGAGAGAAGGCCCTGTTTTGATGTCATGGTTTCAAACCAGATGATAGGGCAGATGATACATCAGGCATTTTGATGAAATGTTTCTGGAGATCAATAAATCTTGAATTTGTGAACCTTAGTTTGCTAGGTACAAAATATTACCTATAATTGGCAGGATAAAAAAAGTGGTACTCTTCCTAAAACTCCAAAACAACAGATGCCACCAACATAACCCTGCCGCTTACAAACTATGTTCTATTTATATGGGCTGATGATGAGGCTATGTAGTTATTTGTAAGTTAGGAACTGTAGGAATTAATTGTGTATGTTACTACTGAATTAATCATTAAATGGAGTTCAACACAAATGTATTAAGAATCATATATGTATATACATGCATATGTATGAATGTAAGTATACACATACACGGTTGCACACACACACGCGTGCGCGTGCACACACACACACACACACACACACACACACACATAACCTAAGTGCTAAAGTTGTCCTACAGGAGCACCAATTACATTTTATAATATAGACCTGTATAAAATGGCAGCCCTGTGCCAGATGCTTTATATACATTGGTAAATCAAAATGTATGGTGTCAATCCTCAATAATCTATGTTTTAGAGCGATAGGAAAGTTAACAAATAAGGAAATAAACATGAAATTGCTATGTGTGATGTAGCTTGAAGATGATAATATGAGAAAGAGTGGTCAAGGGAAAGCCTTATTAAGGCAGTAAGGCCTGAAATTTGAGAAAGAACCAGTCAAACAAAGAGCCTGGAGACTGAGCATTAAAGGCAGAAGCAAATACACGTGTTCAGAGAACACTGAAGCAGGAAAGAATTTAACAATATTGAAATTATCAAAGACCAGCACAGCTGGAGAAGAGAAAGGGTAAAAAAAGATCTCAAATTGAGATTGGTGCTATGTCTAATGGCTGGATCATACAGGTCCTTGTAAGTTATATTTAATGGTTTGGATTTTATTCTTAATGCAATATGGAGCGACTGCCAGCCTTTAAGTATGAGAGTGGTAGCTTAAATAACTGACTCTAGATATTGCGTAATGAGAGTCTGAAGCAGGGTGAGCAGAGAGTAAAAGTGGGAATAATAGTTAAGAAACTAAGTAATCCATCCAGGTGAGGGATGATAGTGGCTTCACTGTGATAATGGCAATGGAAATAGAAATAGATATATTCAAATAATATTTGAGGAGAAAAAATGTCAAGATGGGTTGTGGTAAATACCTGTTTGACATAATAATAAAGAATAGCTGTGTCTTCAAAAAATATTTCATAAAAAGAAATTATGGGTCAGATTAAAAAATGAATGTTAAAAGCTAAAGAAACCACATTTAATTCAAGAGTCTAAAACAGAGGTATCCAGTCTGGGATAATAATGGGGATCCGATTAGTAATTTTTATTTTTAGTAGTTAAAACATATTTCAGGACTCATTTTTTTTTATGAAGAAATTTTAAATATCTTTGTTTCTGAGTGGACTTTTAGGGCTTGGTATGTAAGGACTTGTTTGGCTTTTGATAATGGTATGTATTTATTATCTATATGTGATTTGTAATGATGAGAAAATGAATTGCCTTTTAAAATAATATTTAGTGTGTGTGTACATGTGTGCATATATATGGATCAGTAAAGTAATGCACGCTTATTATTAAAAGTGAAACATATAGAAAGGAAGAAGGATAAAATAAAAATATTTAACTTTCTACCATCTAGAGATATCCATTATTAATATAATGGTATGTTACTTCCAAGTGTTTTTCCATGCATACAAAAACATACATTTAAAGCAGAATGGCTGTGTGAAAAATAACATGGGCTTTAGAGACAAGAAGGGAACATCAATAACAGAATTAAGAGCAACTACAAAAAAAATTACAGCTTCATCATTCTCAAATGAAAAACTCAATACTTTTTTACCAAAAGATTAGGAAAAAGGGAAAGATATCTGCTCTTATTACTTCTGTTTAACATTGCTCTGGAGATCCTTTAAAGTACTATAAGTCAAGAAAAAAAGTTTTACAGATTGGAATAGAAGAAGTAAAACTTCCATTATTTGAAGACAACGTGACACTGTATGTACAAAACCCTAAGGAATTTACCCCAAATCCATTAGACTAATAATTGAATTTAGCAATGTTGCAAGATACAAAGGTGTTAAACAAAAAATCAACTGCATTTCTATATATAAGCAATGAACATTTCCCATATAAAAATTTTTTTTAACGTTTTTATTGGAGTATAATTGCTTTACAATGGTGTGTTAGTTTCTGCTTTATAACAAAGTGAATCAGTTATACATATACATATATCCCCATATCTCTTCCCTCTTGCGTCTCCCTCCCACCCACTCTCCCTATCCCACCCTTCTAGCTGGTCACAAAGCACCGAGATGATCTCCCTGTGCTATGCGACTGCTTCCCACTAGCTATCTATTTTACATTTGGTAGTGTTTATATGTCCATATATACACTACCACTCTCTCACTTTGTCCCAGCTTACCCTTCCCGCTCCCCGTATCCTCAAGTCCATTCTCCAGTAGGTCTGCGTCTTTATTTCTGTCTTGCACCTAGGTTCTTCATGACCTTTTTTTTTTTTTTTTTTAGATTCCATATATATGTGTTAGCATATGGTATTTGTTTTTCTCCTTCTGACTTTATTCTGTATGACAGACTCCAGGTCCATCTACGTCTCTACAAGTAACTCAATTTTGTTTCTTTTTATGGCTGAGTAATATTCCATTGTATGTATGTGCCACATCTTCTTTATCCATTCATCTGTTGATGGTCACTTGGGTTGCTTCCATGTCCTGGCTATTGTAAATAGAGCTGCAATGAACATTGTGGTACATGACTCTTTTTGAATTATGGTTTTCTCAGGGTATATGCCCAGTAGTGGGATTGCTGGGTCGTATGGTAGTTCTATTTGTAGTTTTCTAAGGAACCTCCATACTGTTCTCCATAGTGGCTGTATCAATTTACATTCCCACCAACAGTGTATGAGGGTTCCCTTTTCTCCACACCCTCTCCAGCATTTATTGTTTCTAGATTTTTTTCATCATGGCCACTCTGACGGGAGTGAGATGATATCGCATTGTAGTTTTGATTTGCATTTCTCTAATGATCAATGATGTTGAGCATTCGTTTTCCCAGCACCACTTATTGTAGAGGCTGTCTTTTCTCCACTGTATATTCTTGCCTCCTTTATCAAAGATAAGGTGACCATATGTGCGTGGGTTTATCTCTGGGCTTTCTATCCTGTTCCATTGATCTATATTTCTGTTTTTGTGCCAGTACCATATTGTCTTGATTACTGTAGCTTTGTAGTATAGCCTGAAGTCAGGGAGCCTGATTCCTTAAGCTCCATTTTTTTTTCTCAAGATTGCTTTGGGGTCTTTTGTGTTTCCATACAAATGGTGAAATTTTTTGCTCTAGTTCTGTGAAAAATGCCACTGGTAGTTTGATAGGGATTGCAATGAATCTGTAGATTGCTTTGGGTAGTATAGTCATTTTCAGAATGTTGATGCTTCCAATCCAAGAGCATGGTATATCTCTCCATCTATTTGTATCATCTTTAATTTCTTTCGTCAGTGTCTTATAATTTTCTGAATACAGGTCTTTTGTCTCCTTAGGTAAGTTTATTTCTAGGTATTTTATTTTTTGTTGCAATGGTAAATGGGAGTGTTTTCTTAATTTCACTTTCAAATTTTTCATCATTAGTGTAGAGGAATGCAAGAGATTTCTGTGCATTAATTTTGTATCCTGCTACTTTACCAAATTCATTGATTAGTTCTAGTACTTTTCTGGTAGCATCTTTAGGGTTCTCTGTGTATAGTATCATCCCATATAAAATTTTAAAAACTAGAATATTTATAATAGTATAAAAATACTTAGGAATAAATGTGACAAAAGTTTTCCAAGCTCCGTATGCTTAAAAATATAAAACATTACAAAAGGAAATTAAAGAAGACCTAAATAAATTGACAGACCAAGGTCTGGTTTGGAAGACTCAATATTTTTAAAATTACAATACTACACAAATTAATCTATATATCCAATGCACTCACAATCAAAATATTAACAGGTATTTTTGACAGAGCTGACAAGTCAATTTTAAAATTTTTATGGAAGGACAAAGGATGTAGAATAGCCAAAATAATTTTGAAGATTAAAGAAAAATTAAAGAATGTAAAATATCTGATCTTAAGACTTACTGTGAAGGTAAAATCATTGCTGCACAGTATTAATGTAAGGATGAATATTAATCAATGTAATAGAATAGAGAGTCCAAGTAGAACCACATTTGTATGGCCAATTGATTTTCAACAGAATTGCTAAGGTAATTCAATGAGAAACAGGTAGACTTTTCAACATATGGTGCTAGAACAATTGGATATGGGTATAGAAAAAAAAAATGAAGCTTGACCTTTATTTCATAGATACACACAAATTAACTCAAAATGGATCGTAGACCTAAATATAAGAGATAAAATTATTAAACTTACAGAAGAGGCATAGAAGAAATGTTTATGATATTGAGTTAAGTAAAATATTTTGTTTAAACATGGCACAAAAATGGAAAGTATGAAGAACATTTGATAAAATGGAGTTATCAAGATTACAAATTTTTGTTTTTCAAAAGTTTTAGTTTAGAAAGGTAAATTATAGGCAAGGAGAAGATTTTTGTAAAAGCATATCCAACTAAGGGCTTGTATTCAGAATACATAAAGAGGTCTTAAAACTCAATAACAAGAAAAAAAAAAGAACAAAATATTTGAATAGACACTTCATAAAGCAAATATAAAAATAGCTAACAAGCTCATAGAAAGATGCTCAACATCATAATCATAAGAGAAATACAAATTGAAATCACAGAGTTATTGCTGTGTATGCAATAGAAGAGCTAAGTTTAAAAGACTAACAAAAATAACAACAAAAAAAGGCTAACGATACCAAGTGTTGGTGAGGATGTGGGAGATTAAAGATCTTGTACATTGCTGATAGGAATGTAAAATGGTACTGCTATTTTGTAATACAGCATGGTGATATCCAATAAATTTAAATGCACATTTACTATATTACTCAGTAATTTCACTTTTAGGTATTGATCAAGAGAAATGAAAACATAAATTGATGAAAAGATGTATATGTGAATGGCCTTAAAACCAATATTCATAATAATAAAAAACTCTAAGCTACCAAAATATCCAAATATAAGCTACAAAATTCTAATGTATCTAGGAAACAAGTTGTTCAAGATATTTTTTGAGAAAATTAAATGGAAAATGGTACTTGAAGACCTAAAATTTTTTTAAACAAATAGTAAAGGTGTGACATCTTACTTGATATAAAGATATATTTAAAAAACATATGTTTAATGTATCATTGATGCAAGAACATATCAAAATATCAGTCAAATGGAATAAAGAGTGACCTAAGAATAGCAATTCAATCTGTTTCATGTAAGAAGTGAGACCAAGAGCTCTTGAAGATCACGGTTGTATGAAAGAATAGTGAGAAATCTATCCCACTATTCTACTCTACTTGCTTCTGATTTCAGGAAATCTTCTAATGATCTAGTGTAGGTTATGTTATGTAATGAAGATAAATTGAACAAGTTATTAATTCATTAAACACATGTAAATCATGGAGCCAAACATAAAAAAAAAATGTAGACCCAGTGCCAAGCTATTCATGGAATTTTGCCATTTAATTTTATTCAAGTATGTGTTTGAAATTGACCAAAGATCAAGGCAATAATTGTAGTTTAATATATTTGAAGAAAGGAAACAACACATACTTTTTTTTATCATAGATGTGATTTAGGAGAATTGTAAAAAGCTTTGAACTTTTTAGAGATTTTTAAATGAAAAAATCTACTTTCCACAGTAGTTTCTAATAACTAAATTATTAAACTCTAAGATAAAAACCTTAGCAATACACAATTATTCTGGACAGTGTGGAATTTCTTAGATGCTACAATTAATGTGCCATAATAGAAAACAATTTTGAAAATAAGTTCATTTGTACCATATTTTTAGATTCCACATGTAAGCGATACCATATATTTGTCTTTCTCTGTCTTACTTCACTCAGTATGACAATCTCAGAAACAGAGTCACAAATGTAGAAAACAAACTTATGGTTACCAGGGGGAAAAGAGGGGGACAGGGATAAATTGGGAGATTGGGATTGACATATATACACTATTATATATAAAATAGATAGTAAGGACATACTGTAAAGCACAGGGAATTCTACTCAATATTCTGTAATGACCTATATGGAAATGAATCTAAAAAAAAAGAGTGGAGGGCTTCCCTGGTGGCATAGTGGTTGAGAGTCTCCCTGCCCGATGCAGGGGACACGGGTTCATTCCCCGGTCCGGGAAGATCCCACATGCCGCGGAGCGGCTAGGCCCATGAGCCATGGCCGCTGAGCCTGCACGTCTGGAGCCCGTGCTCCGCAACGGAAAAGGCCACAACAGCGAGAGGCCCGCGTACCACGAAAAAAAAAAAAAAAAAAAAAAAAAGAGTGGATATATGTGTATGTATAACTGATTCACTTTGCTGTACACCTGAAACTAACACAACATTGTAAATCAACTGTACTCCAATAAAAACAAAAACAAACAAAACAACAAATTCAATGAATCCAAAAATAAGAAAAAATAAAAACAAACAAAAAAGGAAATAAAACTCCACGAACAATGGAAACATGTGTACCCTTGCTCCTCGTGAGAAAAGTGACTTCTAATCCATTCCCAGGAGAAAGCGCCCTCTTTCCACCCTCTTCATTTGCTCCTCCATGTCTGGCCACATTTAAGGGTTTTTGGTTGTATGTGGCCCTGCCTCTTCTCTCTCAGACCAGCAGGCCCTTAAGCAGGGCATAGTCTATAGTTGTTCTCCTGCTTCCACCTCGTTAGCATAGCTGAGGCAAAGAAGCCTACCTCTCTCTGGTGCTCTGTCTCCTAGGCAGAGGAGCTCAATGGGCTCTCTCTCTCTATATATATAAATTTATTTCTTTATCCATCTATCTACATTGTTAATTGAAAAGTACCACAAGCTGTAAGGAAGCAAAAAGTCAATTTATTTGGGGTTTTAGGATTGTAATTCAGGGATTATAGATTCCAGAGGAATCCAGAATAGTGTATTTTTCCTTTTTGAGAAAAGGAAATATTAGCTTGTAATTTTTCCAGGAGATTTTGGCCCAAATGTGTACAGGAGCAGAAGAAACAAGAAGAAATTGGTGAGTTCCCTGACAAGAGCCTATGTCAAAAGGCAAGGGGGCGGTTTGCTTACTTTCATAGCTGTGTTGGAAACTTCTACCATTTGTACCTTTTCTGTACTTTGAGGAAGGGCATCCTTGAGGCTGGTGGGGTTCAAGATAGACAAAGTTTCTCCTGCGCCAAAGAGCATTAATAGCCTTGGCTCCTATAACAAGGTCCAGTTCTCCCAATGGTGTTAGTGGAAATACTTGGAAAACCCTAATACTTTCCGTGGAGCATCCCTATTCTTGAGTGTCTGAAAGGAAAATGTTTCTCAAATTTCTTATAAAGTTCATGAGAAGGGTCAGAGTGAGGAGCTTTGGGCTGCTGATGGTGCCTTCTTTTTAACTTTGGGCAATTCTTCCAGTGGCCAGGCTACTTACAATAGTGGCAGGGACCTGGTTCCTGGAAGGGGTCTTTATGGGGATTTTGGTCTTTGCGCTGAAGTGGCTGCTGAGATAGCTGCAGCTACAAATTCATGATTTTAGTGGTTTTGCATTTTTCTATGTTATTTGTAATGAGGTGGATAGACCTGGAGTCTGTCATACAGAGTGAAGTAAGTCAGAAGGAGAAAAACAAATACCGTATGCTAACACATATATATGGAATCTAAGAAAAAAAATGTCATGAAGAGATTAGTGGTAGGACGGGAATAAAACACAGACCTACTAGAGCATGGACTTGAGGACATGGGGAGGGGGAAGGGTAAGCTGTGACGAAGTGAGAGAGTGGCAGGGACATATATGCACTACCAAATGTAAATTAGATAGCTAGTGGGAAGCTGCCGCATAGCACAGGGAGATCACCTCTGTGCTTTGTGACCACCGAGAGGGGTGGGATAGGGAGGGTGGGAGGGAGGGAGACGCAAGAGGGAAGAGATATGGGAACATATGTATATGTATAACTGATTCACTTTGTTGTAAAGCAGAAACTAACACACCATTGTAAAACAGTTATACTCCAATAAAGATGTTAAAAAAATAAAATAAAATGTAAAATTTATTTTTATTATTAAAGATAAGCTGGTTAAAAACATGATGCTAATAAGATTATGTTATTTCCAACATCTCAATCAAGATATATGGGTCAGTTTTGTCTTGAAAAGTTGCAATTTAATGTAATTACTCATGTCAAAACTCTAACCTAGTGTGTTATTTCATTTATTCAACAAATATTTACTGAGTACCTATTATGTGCCAAGCACTAGAGACATGCCATTAAATAAAATATACAAAACCCCTTGCCCCCTTAGAGCTTTTAGCCATTAAATACCCAAACTAAATAAACAAATTACTATGCTAGAATATAATAAGTGCTATTGAGAAAAGGAAAGAAGACAAGGAGAATCCAGAGTGTTAAGAAGTAGCAGTGGATTATGACTGTTTTACCCGTGATAGGTTATGGCCCACTCAGGGTGGTCAGAAAATTCCTCTTTGTGATTGTGATACAACTGGAAATAATAGAGGGTATGAACCATATAGGCAGCTGGAATAAGATCTGTTTAGATAGAAGAATAGACAGGACCGAAGTGCTCCTGGCATATAAGAGGAAAATGAAGAGGGCAGTTGATCTGGAGAAGAGAAAGCAAGGGGAGAAGAATGGTAAAGAGGTAAGAGATATGAGGGAGGGAGCAGGCATGCCCATCTAGGTCTTTTAAGCCACCATAAAGAGGATTTTCACTTTTTTGTGTGTGTGTGTGGTACGCGGGCCTCTCACTGTGTGGTCTCTCCCGTTGTGGAGCACAGGCTCCGGACGCGCAGGCTCAGCGGCCATGGCTCAGGGGCCCAGCCGCTCCGCGACATGTGGGATCTTCCCAGACTGGGGCACGAACCTGTGTCCCCTGCATCGGCAGGCGGACTCTCAACCACTGCGCCACCAGGGAAGCCCGAGGGTTTTCACTTTTACCTTGGATTAGATGGAAAGCCACTGGAGCATTATTGAACAGAGGACTCACTGCTTTTTCTGTGTGTTACTTTCCTATCATTGCTGTAATAAGTTACCAAAAACTTAGTGACATAAAATAACACAAATTTATTTACTTACAGCTCTGGAAGTCTGAAGTCTGAAATAGATCCCACTGGTTAAACTCAGGGCAGGGCTGTGCTCCTTCTGGAGGCTCAAGGGAGAATCTGTTAACTTGTCTTTTCAAGCTTTTAGAGACTGCCTGCATTTTTTTGCTCATGGCCCCTTCCCTCATTTTCAGAGCCAGCAGTAGCTTTTTTTTTTTTTTATTAAGTCCCTGAGTCTGTTTATGTTTTCCCAATTATTTCAATGGTGTTTATTTTTAGATTCCACCTAAAAGTGGTATCATATAATATTGGCCTTTGTGTTTCTGATTACTTTACTTCATATGGTTATCTTCAGGTTTCTCTATGTGCCTGCAAATGGCATTATTTCATTCTTTTACATAGTGGAGTCATATACCATTGTGTACATGTATCACGAAAGGACCCTTTGATTACATTGACCCTACCCAGATACTCCAGGATAATGTCCCCATCTCAAGGTCCTTAATTCAATCACATTTACAAAGTCCCATTAGTCATTTAAGATAACATATTCACAGGTCCTGGGGATTGAGATGTAGACATCTTTAGGAGGCAATTATTCTGCCTACCATAGTCTGTCAAGAGGTAGTGATGTTTTTGATGCTACTAAATGACAGCAGGGAACTGGAACATTGAATAGAAAAACTGTGGCAATATTTATCCAACATTTAATGCTATGCAGGAAAAAGAGTATATTCTGCTCTGGACATGATACATTCACATTTGTGTTATAAGAATCCTCTTCAATGCAAAGAATGAAGGGAATCAATTTATCTAGATGTTCCAGCTTAATAGAACTGGGATTTTTAAAAAGCCCAAATTCTAAATGACCCATCTCTGTGTTAACTAGGGTGTTTCTGATCCATGTGTTGATCTTACAGGCCATGTTATCCATAAGACGTGAGTGCACACAGGAAACAACTGATGCCAGTGATCCTTTGACTTGCCTACCATTTTAAGTAATTAGAGATTCTTTTATTTAAATCAGCGCTTTGTGAAGTTTGGTTAATTGATTCTGGCTTCTAGAATTTAAATCTTATTTTGGAAACCAAACCCCAACCAAACCAAACAAAAACAAACTGAAATTGAGAGCTATAAGCTGAGAACCAAATCCTGGGCCATGGTGACCCAATGAATTTAGGGATGAACTATAAGACTCTATCAGGGAGCAAATCACCCCATTTCCATATATCTGATAATTCACTCAATTTTAGTGTCTCTCACTTAACAGCAAACACAGCAACAATAATAATAGCTATTATGTACTAAGCACTTGAGTGCCACCACAGTATTAAATGCTGTTCATATATTATACTTCACTGCAATCATTTGATATAGGTACTCATAATAGCCTCATTTTACACATGAAAAATCTGAGACAGACTCTAAAAAACCTCACTAAGTTTACAGAGTTTAATATTAAATGTATTAAAATGATAGAAAAATAAATCACGCCCTTGAGAAGAAGAAATTTTCAGATATGGAAATACCCAGCACACCAAAATATTCTCTATGTTTTAATATCAAAGATTAGATAATATAAATATAATTTACACAATTACATTATGACTAGTGTTAATATTGGAGGTATATATCTACATCTATATATTATTAAACTTGAGTATGAAAACACACATGCAGTATAATAACTAAATTCATGACGAATACTCAACATTTGAAACTAAAGAGTTTCCCATTTTCATTTATTTTGTATTGAAATTGATTGGATTTAAGTTCAAAAATAACTTTATTTTCCATTTATCCCCAGTTGAAAGGAACAGAATAACACTTGGCAGCTATATACTTTTTTCTCTTTCAATGATTATAGAAAAAAAAAAGACTAGTGTTTTTTGTTTGTTTGTTATTACCACCAAAAAACCCTCCATGCTGATATCCTAATAGTGGTCATTTATAATATGTTTGTAGTGCTAATTAGAAGAGAAGGAATGCTAAAGACTTGATTTCTATAAAAATAATACAACTATAAAAAACCTTTGGGAGACTTTCAAGATGGCGGAGGAGTAAGACGTGGAGATTACCTTACTCCCCACAAATACATTAGAAATACATCTACATACAACTCCTACAGAACACCTACTGAATGCGGGCAGAAGACCTCAGACTTCCCAAAAGATATATATATATATATATTTTTTTTTCCTTTTTCTCTTTTTGTGAGTGTGTATGTGAATGCTTCTTTGTGTGATTTTCTCTGAATAGCTTTGCTTTCACCATTTGTCCTAGGGCTCTGTCTGTCCGTTTTCTTAGTATAGTTTTTAGTGCTTGTTATCATTGGTGGTGCTGTTTATTGGTTTGGTTGCCCTCTTCTTTCTTTCTTTTTATGACTTTAAAATTTTTTTGTATTGTTAATAATATTTTTATTTTAATAAATTTATTACTATTTTTTTTCTTTCTTTCTTTTTTCTCCCTTTTCCTCTGAACAGTGTGGCTAACAGGGTCTTGGTATTCCAGCCAGGTGTCAGGCTTGTGCCTCTGAGGTGGTAGAACCGAGTTCAGGACATTGGTCCATCAGAGACCTCCCAGCTCCACATAGTATCAAATGGTGAAAGCTCTCCCAGAGATCTCCATTTCAATGCTAAAACCCATTTCCACTCAACAACCAGCAAGCTACTGTGCTGGACACCCTATGCCAAACAACTAGCAAGACAGGAACACAACCCCACCCATTAGCAGAGAGGCTTCCTAAAATCATAATAAGGTCACAGACACCACAACACATACCACCAGATGCGGCCCTGCCCATCAGAAAGACAAGATCCAGCCTCATCCACCAGTACACAGGCACCAGTCGCCTCCACCAGGAAGCCTACACAACCCACTGAACCAAACTTAGACACTGGGGGCAGACACCAAAACAAAATGGGAACTATGAACCTGCAGCTTGCGAAAAGGAGACCCTCCAAGCACAGTAAGTTAAGCAAAATGAGAAGACAGAGAAACACACAGCAGATGAAGGAGCAAGGCAAAAACCCACCAGACCAAACAACTGAGGAGGAAATAGGCAGTCTACCTGAAAAAGAATTGAGAGTAATGACAGGAAAGATGATCCAAAATATTTGGAAATAGAATGGAGAAAATACAAGAAATGTTTAACAAGGAACTAGAAGAACTAAAGAGCAAACAAACAATGATGAGCAACACAATAAATGAAATTAAAAATTCTCTAGAAGTAATCAATAGCAGAATAACTGAGGCAGAAGAACGGATAGGTGACTTGGAAGATAAAATAGTGTAAATAACTACCACAGAGCAGAACAAAGAAAAAAAGGATGAAAAGATTGAGAACACTCTCAGAGACCTCTGGGACAATTATAATGCACCAACATTCGAATTATAGGGGTCCCAGAAGAAGAAGAGTAAAAGACAGGGACTGAGAAAATATTTTAAGAGATTATAGTTGAAAACTTCCCTAACATGGGAAAGGAAATAGTCAATCAAGTCCAGGAAGTGCAGAGAGTCCCATACAGGATAAATCCAAGGAGAAACACAAAAAGACACACATTAATCAAACTATCAAAAATTAAATGCAAAGAAAAAATATTAAAAGCAGCAAGGGAAATAAACAAATAACATACAAGGGAATCCTCATAAGGTTAACAGCTGATCTTTCAGCAGAAACCTTGGAAGCCAGAAGGGAGTTGTAGGACATATTTAAAGTGATGAAAGGGAAAAACCTACAACCAAGATTACTCTATGCAGCAAGGATCTCATTCAGATTCGACGGAGAAATTAAAAGCTTTACAGACAACCAAAATTTAAGGGAATTCAGCACCACCAAACCAGCTTTACAACAAATGCTAAAGGAATTTCTCTAGGCAGGAAACAGAAGAGAAGGAAAAGACCTACAATAATAAATCCAAAACAATTAAGAAAATGGTAATAGGAACATACATATCGATAACTACCTTAAATGTAAAAGGATTAAATGCTCCAACCGTAAGACACAGACTGGCTGAATGGATACAAAAACAACATGCATATATATGCTGTCTACAAGAGACCCATTTCAGACAAAGGGACACATACAGACTGAAAGTGAGGGGATGGAAAAAGATATGCCATGCAAATGGAAACCAAAAGAGAGCTGGAGTAGCAATTCTCATATCATATCAGGCAAAATAGACTTTAAAATAAAGACTATTACAAGAGACAAAGAAGGACACTACATAATAATCAAGGGATCAATCCAAAAACAAAATATAACAATTGTAAATATTTATGCACCCAACATAGGCTCATCTCAATACATAAGGAAAATGCTAACAGCCACAAAAGGGGAAATCAACAGTAACACAATCATAGTAGGGGACTTTTAATGGACAGATCATCAAAACAGAAAATAAATAAGGAAGCACAAGCTTTAAATGTCACAATAGACCGGATACATTTAATTGATTTAATTGATAGAACATTACACCCGAAAGTGGAAGAATACACTTTCTTCTCAAGTGCTCATGGAACATTCTCCAGGAGAGATCATATCTTGGGTCACAAATCAAGCCTTGGTAAGTTCAAGAAAATTGAAATTCTGTCAAGTATCTTTTCCAACCACAACGTTATGAGACTAGATATCAATTACAGGAAAAATACTGTAAAAAGTACAAACACATGGAGGCTAAACAATACACTACTAAATAACCAAGAGATCAATGAAGAAATCAGAGGAAATAAAAAAATACCTAGAAATAAATGAAAATGAAAACACGATGACCCAAAACCTATGGGATGCACAAAAACTAGTTCTAAGAGGTAAGTTTACAGCAATACAATCTTACCTCAAGAAACAAGAAAAATCTCAAATAAACAACCTAACTTTACACCTAAAACATTAGCGAAAGAAGAAGAAAAAAAATCCGAAATTAGCAGAAGGAAATAAATCATAAAGGTCAGATCAGAAATAAATGAAAAAGAAATGAAGGAAACAATAGCAAAGACAGCAGAGGGATGAACAGTCCCAAACTCATTCTACGAGGCCACCATCACCATGATACCAAAAGCAGACAAAGATGTCACAAAGAAAGAAAACTATAGGCCAATATCAATGATGAACACAGATGCAAAAATCCTCAACAAAATACTAGCAAACAGAATCCAACAGCACATTAAAAGGATCATACACCATTAAAAACTGGGGTTTATTCCAGGAACGCAAGAATTCTTCAATATACACAAATCAATCAATGTGATAAACCATATTAACAAACTGAAGGAGAAAAATCATATGATAATTTCAATAGATGCAGAAAAAGCTTTCGACAATATTCAACACCCATTTATGATAAAAACCTTCCAGAAAGTAGGCATAGAGGGAAATTACCTCAACATAATAAAGGCCATATATGACAAATCCACAGCCAACATCGTTCTCAATGGTGAAAAACTGAAACCATGTCCTCTAAGATCAGGAACAAGACAAGGTTGTCCACTCTCACCACTATTATTCAACATAGTTTTGGAAGTTT
>NC_041222.1:38370849-38371566 GCF_002837175.3 Physeter macrocephalus | reverse complement strand
GGTAAAGTAGCAGGATACAAATTTAATGCACAGAAATCTCTTGCATTCTTATACACTAACAGTGAAATATCTGAAACAGATATGAAGGAAACAATCCCATTCACCATTGCACCACAAAGAATAAAATACCTAGGAATAAACCTATCTAAGGAGACAAGAGACTTATATGCAGAAAACTATAAGACACTGATGAAACAAATTAACGATGACACAAACAGATGGAGAGATACACTATGTTCTCGGATTCAAAGAATCAACATTGTAAAAATGACTACACTACCCAAAGCAATCTACAGATTCAATGCAATCCCTATCAAACTACCAATGGCATTTTTCACAGAACTAGAAAAAAAAACTACACAAGTTGAATGGAAAACCAAAAGACCCCGAATAGCCAAAGCAATCTTGAGAAAGAAAAATGGAGCCTGAGGAATGAGACTCCCAGACTTCAGACTCCACTACAAAGCTACAGTAATCAAGACAGTATGGTACTGGAAAAAGAACAGAAATATAGATCAATAGAACAGGATAGAAAGTAAAGAGATAAACCCACGCACATATGGTCAACTTATCTTTGATAAGGAAGGCAAGAATATACAATGGAGAAAAGACAGCTTCTTCAATAAGTGTTGCTGGGAAAACTGGACAGCTACATGTAAAAGAATGAAATTAGAACACTCCCTAACACCATACACAAAAATAAACTCAAAATGGATT
>NC_041222.1:38343552-38370535 GCF_002837175.3 Physeter macrocephalus | reverse complement strand
CCTTAAAAAACTAAAAATAGAACTACCATACGACCCAGCAATCCCACTACTGGGCATATACCCTGAGAAAACCATAATTCAAAAAGAGTCAGGTACAACAATGTTCATTGCAGCTCTATTTACAAGAGCCAGGACATGGAACCAACCTAAGTGTCCATTGACAGATGAATGGATAAAGAAGATGTGGCACATATATACAATGGAATATTACTCAGCCATAAAAAGAAATGAAATTGAGTTATTTGTATTGAGATGGATGGACCTAGAGTCTGTCATACAGAGTGAAGTAAGTCAGAAAGAGAAAAACAAATACTGTATGCTAACACATATATATGGAACCTATTTTTAAAAAAAAGGTTCTGAAGAACCTAGGGGCAGGACAGGAATAAAGACGCAGATGTAGAGAATGGACTTGAGGATATGGGGAGGGGGAAGGGTAAGCTGGGATGAAGTGAGAGAGTGGCGTGGATATACATACACTACCAAATGTAAAATAGATAGCTAGTGGGAAGCAGCCGCATAGCACAGGGAGGTCAGCTCGGTGCTTTGTGACCAGCTAGAAGGGTGGGAGAAGGAGGATGGTAGGGAGATGCAAGAGGGAGGAGATATGGGAATATATGTATATATATATAGCTGATTCACTTTGTTATAAAGCAGAAACTAACACACCACTGTAAAGCAATTATACTCCAATAAAGATATTAAAAAATAAATGAAAGAATACAGGAATTTGTAAAAAAATAAAATAGGTAAATATTCTTAGTTAAAAAAAACAAAACCCCTCAATTTCTTTTCTTCCTTTCAGTTATTACCATTTAAGAAAATGAGTTTCTTACCCTTAAAACCAGTTGGTGAAGAGACTAGATTAGCTCTTTTCAACATCTTAGTTCTTTTTTTTTTTTTTGTGGTATGCGGGCCTCCCTGTGTTGTGGCCTCTCCCGTTGCGGAGCACAGGGTCCGGACGCGCAGGCTCAGCGGCCATGGCTCACGGGCCCAGCCGCTCCGCGGCATGTGGGATCCTCCCAGACCGGGGCGCGAACCCGGTTCCCCTGCATCGAAAGGCGGACGCGCAACCACTGCGCCACCAGGGAAGCCCAACCTCTTAATTCTTTAAGCCAATTTTTTCACAATGTGCAAAGCATTCACTGATTATAGTAAACAATAAGGCAGACCATAATATCAGTTTGGAAGCAGTAATACTGAACTTAGGGTGTCAGAGCTCAATGCTTCTCTGACATTTTAGAGACACAAACATGTTAAGTGAGGCGAGGCAAGCTTACCATTGCCATAGGTGATGAAAGTCATGGCAATGTAGGAGCAGGGGATTTAGCTGGTTATACACCAAGAACAAAACAAGCTTTAGTCATCCCAAAGGAAAACATTAATTCCTTATATCAAATTCTTATCCATGGTGATTTAGTTTGTGACCTTGCATATGGGAGGCTTATTTAGGAGTAAATAGTGGACCCTGTAATATGGTGTGTTTGCCAATGTACCATGACTTACGAGCCATATTTTATAATGTCTGCTTTTGGAGCATGTTTCAAGTTGTGTAAATAATATGTACCTCATCAGAAGTTAAAGAAAAGCAGCATTACATTCAATGACAGCATTGTAGAATACTGACCTTTTCACATTTATCATGTGTCTCTGATGCCTCTCTAATGGATATCTTGACATTTTCATTTGAAACGATTGTTGTGTTCTCTGACATTTTTGTCTCTGTCTTTGAAATCATAGGGGTTAGCAGCAATTGTTCGCAATTATTGGGCATACAAATCATTAGCAGGTAAAAGAAGCTTTTATAAAAGTATTTTTAACACAAAATGTCCCAGATTTTGCATTTGTCTTTGTAAGTGATCAGCTGGTTTACCCAATGTGAGAAGCTTGCTGCTGTAAATGTTAAAAATGCACATAGCATACCACATTCTCTTAAGTCTTAATATTTTTTCAAATAAAAATCGAGTTGAATGCTCATATTCCCAATGAACTTTTTTGTGAAGATTTAAGTAAATTCATTTTATACTTTCTATTTTGAGTTTTAATATAACAAAGAAGGCAAACATGAATTTCAATTACCTGTATGAATGTATGTATTTCTTTATAGCTTGTTTTTGAATATAAGATTTGAAGTTGTTAGCAAAATACATTTAAATAAAGAAGATAACAAATATTGAGAAAATTGGGATTAAGAGTACATGAGAAAATTAATAAAGGTAAGATAACTTGGAAAGTTATATTATGCTACAATATATAGATAATAAATGTGGATTCCAAATTTGATAGTGAGGATTGTGTTTTCATCAAAACACAAAGGAAAAGTGAAGAGTTACGAGGTTCACAGCATCCAGCAAACAAGTTGTTTAAGGGAAACACAACTTTTCCTCAAAATGAGACCTTTGTCAATTTCTCCCATGCGTTTTTATAAAGATAATGATGTCTTTGATATCCCAGTTTTTTTTTTTCCATAACACATGCTCTGCATGGTTAAGAGAGAATGGATGAAATCATGTTATTTAGGACTGAATCCTGACGTTAGACCTACTGAGCTACTTAACCAACAAAGAGTTCATTGCTTCATCTGTAAAGTGAGGGAAAGTGGCACAGATTTTACAAGGCTCTTTGGAGGAAAAAACGGGTTAGTTTACTGTAGTACTTAGCTCAGTGCCTGACATTTTTAGGGAATGAATATTAACTTTTAGCGATTCCAAAATCCTTTGGAGAGTAAGTTATAAGGATACTGATGTGTAATTGAGTAAAAGTATATTTGATAACCTTCAAATTAATGGGGTCCAGGAATGTCATTCTGATTTTGCCTAAAGGAATAATTTAGAACATCTAGAACTCCTTCCAGAGTGTAATATACAGAACACTAGTATTATAGCATGGGTCACACAAATTGGTTTGTGACACTTAGACTTTTATATCCTTTTTTCAGGCTGTAGAGTCCACATTAGCATATTTGGGGATTTGAAATACCCTTCTTTGAGCAGTCTGTTTAACTGTGTTTAATGTAACATTTTATTAGTTTTTTGTTTGTTTGTTTCACTGTTGACTAGGATCCTAAGCATGAGATTCAGTTGATGACCAGTAGTGAAAAATAATGAGCTTGAATAAAACACATGACTGAAGGGATAATCATCGCTGTCCTAAATGTATATGGGCCATGAAAGAACCAATTAGCTGGGCCAAAATCTTACTTAAGAAATCAATTCTTGCCTACTTCAACATGGTCATACAACTGAAACTTCATGAAAACCAGCCTATGAAGTTTAGTGCACAACATTTCCAGACCAGTTCTCTACCACAAACTTAGATCTCACAGTCAAATATTTGAAGATGAATTAGCTCTCAATTTTACTACTTAGGGAACTGAATGATTTTATCTCTTCTTGAAACACATGTGATATATGTTTCCCTCTATGGAATTTTGTTTAATACCTGCCCCAAATCTTTTTTTTTTTCAGTAATCATTCTTAAACCATTTACCCTGGCAATAATTAAATAGAAGAACTACTGATTTGTTGAGATTACTCTTAGTACTTGCTAACAAAAACACTCTATTACAGAAAAGTACTCACATTTGACTTTAAAATTATATATGGCTCATTCAAAAGTAGTAGAAAAACATTGTCACAAATTAAATATAAGGGGGGGGATCAAAACATATCCCTACTTTGTACTACTTGAAATTGTTATCGTTCTACTTGGAAACTACTCCTACAAACTTTCTAGTAGTGGTATTAAATAATAAATAAAGATTTTTATGCTGAATAAAGGGATAAGCCTTGATTGACTTGTCTTTACATATCCACTGTGTAGTAAAATGCCAGGCTCATGGTAGACACTTAAAAATATTCGGATGAAATAATGGATTCATGAATACTAGGTGAGAACGTCAAAAGCAGAATGATTATATGGCTATAACAGCTGTTTATGGAGAGACAGAAATGAAATGTCCTCACTTTCACACCATACTTCTAGAATTGGTATATATGCTTACAAGTTGTCTCTTCATATTTCTAACCAAAAATTGAAAAATGAGTTATAGATAAGTTTTACAGCATTTTAATTAAGAACGAAAGCAGCTCAACTAGAGTTAAATTATCCTTAGAGACAAATATAAATAACCTCAAAGACATCAACAACTGTTACCCAAATAAGTGAAGAAGATTTGAGAACTGTCTATCAATTGAGTATAATTTTTAGAATGATTGTAGTTTGGGCGTGGGATCAGTTTAAAATATTCTAACACTAATTGCTTTAAGAATAACATAATCTCCTAATTACAGGAATTATTATATAATATGGTTCCAGTTTAATAAATTAAGAATGCTTACTCACATATGTTCTCAGAAAAAATTTAAAAAGAAAAAGAAAAAAGGAGCTAAAAGATTCAACTCAACTGAGGGTAAATTGCCAAAGTGGAATTCCCTTAGGTTTTTTTTCCCCCATCTTTGTTTTAAAGTAAATAAAAGATATCAATTTTTTATCATGTATTGACTTTTCCCAGTAAATCTCACTATGATTGTTAAAAAAGAACTTACAGCTATATAAGTAAACTTTAGTGTATAAACATTCAAGGTGAGATGATGCCAGCTGCTTGAGTAAAGCACAAATGTTTCATGTTAATAATCCAAATAATTCAACCCTGCCTGTTCTCATCTACCTGTGTCTTCTTTCCATTGCCCTCCCTGCTCTATGGCTCAGTGGGAGTCCTGAAGACAGCAGCCATATTCCCAGTGAGAACCTGGTCCATGGTTGTGGTGGGGCAGAGATGACCTTATTCATTGAGTATTGTGTATATCTGTTCTAAACTTAGGGCAACCTGAAGGACTGATACAAGGCACTCATCTCTGTTTTGTCTAATGACAACCCAACTAAGAATGGAAAAGTGACAGGAATCACTCGAAAACATTATAAAGCTAACAACCTGTAGCCCCCTGGGGCAGATGATTACTATTGAGGTATACATAAACTATCTAAAGCCTCAGAGGAAAAGCTAGGGATAGAGTCTTTGGTAAATTAGGACAATCAAAAGCTCCCATGTATACTAGGGAGTTTATAAAGCCTCATGCATACCCAGAGATGAGTGCTCAGAAAAGACCCAAGAGATGCTAAGCCTAAGATCCTCTGGTTCTTCTATAGACTTAGTGCAAGGCTGACTAAGTGTTGTTTCAAACTGAACCAGTCTGCAAAGGAGACATTTTTCCTTTGTTTTGTTTTTTGTTTCCCTGTTCTTGACATTTAAGGAAGTTACTATAAAAATATTAGCTGATTACAAGCTAAAGGAAGAGACTTAGTGACAATACACAGTAAGAAATACAGTCCTTTCTGGATGTGTAAATTAACTAGTGAGAGGGATTCCTTTCACAATAAATATGTATATCAAATCAACATGATGTAACTTTAAATATCTTATAATTTTATACATCATTTATACCTCAATAAAGCTAAAATTAAAAAATAAAAGTTAAAAATATGCTTCTTTCAAAAATAGTTTGGAAAAGTCACCAAAGAAATAAACAACTAAAGATTTTAGGAATCAAAAAATAGTAAACCACTGGACAGCTACATGTAAAAGAATGAAATTAGAACTCTCCCTAACACCATACACACAAATAAACTCAAAATGGATTCCAGACCTAAATGTAAGACCGGACACTATAAAACTCATGGATTAAAGACCTAAATGCAAGGTAAGACACTGTAAAACTCTTAGAGGAAAACACAGGCAGAACACTCTATGACATAAATCACAGCAAAATCCTTTTTGGCCCACCTCCTAGAGAAATGGAAATAAAACCAAAACTGAACAAATGGGACCTAAGCTTTTGCACAGCAAAGGAAACCATAAACAAGCTGAAATGACAACCCTCAGAATGGGAGAAAATATTTGCAAATGAAGCAACTGACAAAGGACTAATCTCCAAAATATACAAGCAGCTCATGCAGCTCAAAATCAAAAAAGCAAACAACCCAATCCAAAAATGGGAAGAAGACCTAAAGAGGGTGTGGAGAAAAGGGAACCCTCATACACTGTTGGTGGGAATGTAAATTGATACAGCCACTATGGAGAACAGTATGGAGGTTCCTTAAAAAACTAAAATTAGAACTACCATACGACCCAGCAATCCCACTACTGGGCATATACCCTGAGAAAACCATAATTCAAAAAGAGTCATGCACCACAATATTCATTGAAGCTCTATTTACAATAGCCAGGACATGGAACCAACCTAAGTGTCCATCAACAGATAAATGGATAAAGAAGATGTCGCAAGTACATACAATGGAGTATTACTCAGCCATAAAAAGAAACGAAATTGAATTATTTGTAGTGAGGTGGATGGACCTAGAGTACGTCATACAGAGTGAAGTAAGTCAGAAAGAGAAAAACAAATACTGTATGCTAACACATATATATGGAATCTAAAAAAAAAAAAAAAAAAAAAGGTCATGAAGAACCTCGGGGTAGGAAGGGAATAAAGAGGACGCAGACCTACTAGAGAATGGACTTGAGGACACAGGGAGGGGGAAGGGTAAGCTGGGACAAAGTGAGAGAGTGGCATGGACATATATACACTACCAAATGTAAAACCGATAGCTAGTGGGAAGCAGCCGCATAGCACAGGGAGATCAGCTCAGTGCTTTGTGACCACCTATAGGGGTGGGATAGGGAGGATGGGAGGGAGATGCAAGAGGGAGGAGATATGGGGATATATGTATATGTCTAGCTGATTCACTTTGTTATAAAGCAGAAACTAACACACCATTGTGAAGCAATTATACTCCAATAAAAACGTTAAAAAAAAAAAGCAAGTTTGTCACAAATTCTAAAAAAAAAAAAACAAAAACAGTAAACCATAAGTAAAGGGGAAAATCTGATTTCTAGAGTTACCACATCGTAAATATCAAATTTCCAGGTTTTTAACCTTTGTTTTAATGTGTTTAATTATGAGTTTCTGTAATTTAATTCTTAATAGTGGCTTTTATAACTAGCTGTTCCTGTACTCCAATGGAGAGGCATCAATCTGTGCCTCCTCTATTCATGTTAGAATGTAGAGATAACTTTATTTTTAAGATTTTATGCTTTAAGAGTAGTTTTAGATTCACAGCAAAATTAGGAGGAAGGTATAGAGATTTCCCATATATCCCCTGCCCCTACACATGTATAACCTCCCCCATTATCAACATCCTTCACCACGAAGTACATTTGCCACAGCTGATAAACCTACACTGACACATCATAATCACCCAAAGTCCTCAGTTTACTTCAGGGTTCACTCTTGGTCTTGTATATTCTATGGGTTTGGACAAATGTAAAAAAGGTATGTATCCATCATTATGATATACAGAGTATTTCCACTGCTCAAAAATCTTCTGCCTTCCACCTATTCATCTCTCCCCACCAATCCAAATCTTGGCAACACATATTTTTCACTGTCTCCATAGTTTTGCTTTTCCAGAATATCATATAGTTAGAATCCTGCAGTATGTAGCCTTTTCAGATTGGCTTCTTGCACTTTGTAATATGCATTTAAGTTTCCACCATGTTTTTGAATGGCTTGATAGCTCATTTCTTTTTAGCACTGAATAATAATCCATTCTCTGGAAGTTGCACAATTAATTTATCAAATGAAGGACAATTTGGTTGTTGCCAAGTTTTGGCAATTATGAATAAAGTTGCTATAAGAATCTGTGTTGCAGGTTTTTGGGTGGACCTAAGTTTTCAATTCCTTTGACTAAATACCAAGAAGAACGACTGCTAGCTTGTATTATAAGAATATTTTTGGTATTGTAAGAAACTGCCAAATTGTCTTCCAAAGTGATTGTACTATCTTGCATTTCTACCTGCAATGAATGAGAGTTCCTGTTGTTCCACATCCTCATCTGTGTTTGGTGTTATCAGTGTTCCAGATTTTGTCCATTCTAACAGGGTGTAGTAGCATCTCACTGTTGCTTTAATTTGTATTTTCTTGAGACATAACTTGGAGCAACTTTTCATATGCTTATTTACCATCTGTATATCTTCTATGATGAGGTGTCAAAGTCTTTGGCCAGTTTTTAAATTGTGTTGGTTTTTTTCTTATTAAATTTTAAGAGTCCTTTGTATATTTTGGGTAACAGTCCTTTATCAGATGTGGCTTTTTCAAATATTTCTTCCCGGTCTGTGGCTTGTCTTCTCATTCTCTTGACATTATCTTTTGCAGATTAAAATTTTTAATCTCAGTGAAGTCTAGCTTATCAATTATTTGCCTTTGGTATTGTATCTAAAAAGTCATCTCCATACACAAGGTCACCTAGGGCTTCTCATTTGTTATCTTCTAAGAAACTGTAGTTTTGCATTCTACATTTAGGTCTGTGATCCATTTTGAGTTACTTTTTGTGCAGGGGTAAGGTCTATGTTTAGACAATATTTGCTCCATTGTATTATATATGCTCGTTTGCAAAATATCAGTTGACTATATTTATAGAGGGTCTATTCTGAACTCTCTATTCTGTTCCATTGATCTATTTGTCTATTCTTTTATCTATACTACATTGTCTTGCTTACTGTAACTTTATAGTAAGTCTTGAAGCCAGGTAGTGTCAATTCTCCTGTTTTGTTCTTTAGTATTTATTGGCTTTTCTGGGTCCTTTGCTTCTCCATATAAACTTTAGAATAACTTTGTAAATATCCCCAAAATAGCTTGCTGGGATTTTGATTGGGATTGCATTGAAATATAGATCAAGTTACTTCAGTTCTTAGAAAATTACCATCATCTTTTTATAACATCTTTTTTCAAGGCTACAGGTATTTTTGTAATATTAGTGCCTTAAAAACCAATGAGGGACGTTCACGATGGCGGAGGAGTAAGACATGGATATCACCTTCCTCCCCACAAATACATCAAAAATACATCTACATGTGGAACAACTCTTACAGAACACCTACTGAACGCTGGCAGAAGACCTCAGACTTCCCAAAAGGCAAGAAAATCCCCATGTACCTGGGTAGGGCAAAATAAAAAGAAAAAACAGAGACAAAAGAATAGGGATGAGACCTGTACCTCTGGGAGGGAGCTTTGAAGGAGGAAAAGTTTCAACACACTAGGGAGCCCCTTCACTGGCGGAGATGGGGGTGTTGGGGGTAAGCTTCAGAGCCATGGAGGACAGCACAGCAACAGGGGTGCAGAGGGCAAAGCGGAGAGATTCCCGCACAGAGGATCAGTGCTGACCAGCACTCCCCAGCCCGAGAGGCTTGTCTGCTCACCCGCTGGGGCGGGTGAGGGCTGAGAACTGAGACACGGGCATTGGAGGTCAGATCCCAGGGAGAGGACTGGGGTTGGCTGTGTGAAGACAGCCTGAAGGGGGCTAGTGTACCACAGCTAGCCGGGAGGGAGTTCAGGAAAAAGTCTGGAGCTGCCTAAGAGGCAAGATACCATTGTTTCGGGGTGCACGAGGAGAGGGGATTACTTCCCTGTCTGCCTACAGGAGGCAGAGCACCACCTAAATGAGCTCCAGAGATGGGCGCGAGCCACGGCTATCAGCTCGGACCCCAGAGAAAGGCATGAAATGCTAAATGCTGCTCCTGCTGCAGCCACCAAGAAACCTGTGTGCAAGTACAGGTCACTATCCACAAACCCCTGGGAGTCTGTGCAGCCTGCCACAGCCAAGGTACTGTGATCCAGGAACAATTTCCCTGGGAGAATACATGGTGCACCTCAGGCTGTTGCAACATCATGCCAGCCTCTGCTGCCACTATCTAGCCCCGCATTCCAATTATAACTACTGTACCCCTCCCTCCCCCCACGGCCTGAATGTGCAAGAGTGCCCTAATCAGCTGCTGCTTTAACCCTATCCTGTCTGGGTGGGAACAGATGTGACCTACATGCAGAGGTGGGGCCAAAACCAAAGCTGAACCCCAGGAGCTCTGCGAACAAAGAAGAGAAAGGGAAATTTCACTGTGCAGCCTCAGGAGCATCGGATTAAATCCCCAAAATCAAATTGAGGTACCATGCATCTGGAGAATACCTGAATAGACAACAAATGATCCCGAAATTGAGGTGGTGGACTTTGGGAGCACTGTAGACTTGGAGTTTGCTGTCTGTGACTGATTTGTTTCTGATTTTTATGCTTATCTTGGTATAGTTTTTAGCACTTGTTATCATTGGTGGATTTGTTAATTGGTTTGGTTGCTCTCTTCTTTTTCAAAATTATTATTATTTTTTAATTCTTTTTATTTTAACATTTATTTACTAAAAATTTTTTTTTTCTTTCTCTTTTTCTCCTTTTCTTCTGAGCCATGTGGCTGACAGGGTCTTGGTGCTCTGGCCTGGTGTTAGGTCTGAGCCTCTTAGGTGGGAGAGCTGAGTTCAGGACACTGGTCCACCAGAGACCTCCCGTCTCCACATAATATCAAATGACAAAAGCTCTCCCAGAGATCTCCGTCTCAACACAAAGACCCAGCCCCAGCCAATGGCCAGAAAGCTCCAGTGCTGGACTCCCCATTCCAAACAAATAGTAAGACAGGAACACAACACCATCCATTAGCAGAGAGACTGCCTAAAATCATACTAAGTTCACAGACACCCCAAAACACACCACCAGACATGGCCCTGTACACCAGAAAGACAAGATCCAGACCCACTCACCAGGACACAGGCACCAGTTCCCTCGACCAGGAAGACTACACAAGCCACTGAACCAACCACACCGATTGGGAGCAGACAACAAAAACAAAGGGAAATACGAACCTGCAGGCTGCAAAATGGAGACCCCAAACTCAGTAAGTTAAACAAAATGAGAAGACAGAGAAATACGCAGCAAATGAAGAGCAACCACTAGACCAAACAAATGAAGAGGAAATAGGCAGTCTACCAGAAAAAGAATTCACAGTAATGATAGTAAACATGATCCAAAATCTTGGAAATAGAATGGAGAAAATACAAAAAATGTTTAACAAGGACCTAAAAGAACTAAAGAGCAAACAATGATAAACAACATAATAAATGAAAATAAAAATTCTCTAGAAGGAAACAATAGCAAAATAACTGAGGCAGAAGAACAGATAAGTGACCTGGAAGATAAAATAGTGGAAATAACTACTGCAGAGCAGAATAAAGAAAAAAGAATGAAAAGAATTGAGGACAGTCTCAGAGACCTTTGGGACAACATTAAATGCACCAACATTCGAACTATAGGGGTCTTAGAAGAATAAGAGAAAAAGAAAGGGTGTGAGAAAATCGTTGAAGAGATCATAGTTGAAGATTTCCCTAACATAGGAAAGGAAACAGTCAATCAAGTCCAGGAAGTGCAGAGAGTCCCATACAGGATAAATCCAAGGAGAAACACGACCAGACACATATTAATCAAACTATCAAAAATTTAATACAAAAAAAAATTTTTGTAAGCAGAAAAGGGGAAATGCAACAAAAAACATACAAGGGAATCCCCATAAGGTTAACAGCTGATCTTTCAACAGAAACTCTGCAAGCCAGAAGGGAGTGGCAGGGCATATTTAAAGTGATGAAAGGGAAAAACCTACAACTAAGATTACTCTACCCAGCAAGGATATCATTCAGATTGAACAGAGAAATTAAAAGCTTTACAGACAACCAAAACTTAACGGAATTCAGCACCACCAAACCAGTTTTACAACAAATGCTAAAGGAAATTCTCTAGGCAGGAAACACAAGAGAAGGAAAACACCTACAATAACAAACCCAAAACAATTACAAAAATGGTAACAGGAACATACATATCGATAGCTACCTTAAATGTAAATGGATCAAATGCTCCAACATAAAGACAAAGACTGGCTGAATGGATACAAAAATAAGTCCCGTATATATGCTGTCTACGAGAGTCCCACTTCAGACCTAGGGACACACCCAGACTGAAAGTGAGGGGATGGAAAAAGATATTCCATGCAAATGGAAATCAAAAGAAACCTGGAGTAGCAATTCTCATATCAGACAAAAGAGGCTTTAAAATATATATGCTGTCTACGAGAGTCCCACTTCAGACCTAGGGACACACCCAGACTGAAAGTGAGGGGATGGAAAAAGATATTCCATGCAAATGGAAATCAAAAGAAACCTGGAGTAGCAATTCTCATATCAGACAAAAGAGGCTTTAAAAAAAGGACTATTACAAGAGACAAAGAAGGACACTACATAATGATCAAGGGATCAATCCAACAACAAGATGTAACAATTGTAAATATTTATGCACCCAACATAGGAGCATCTCAATATATAAGGCAAATGCTAACAGCTATAAAAAAGGAAATCGACAGTAGCACAATCATTGTAGGGGACTTTAACACCCTACTGTCACCAATGGACAGATCATACAAACTGATAATAAATAAGGAAACACAAGTTTTAAATGATACATTAAACAAGAGGGACTTAATTGATATTTATAGGACATTCCATCCAAAATCAACAAATATACTTTCTTCTCAAGTGCTCATGGAACATTCTCCAGGATAGAACATATCTTGGGTCACAAATCAAGCCTTGGTAAATTTAAGAAAATTGAAATAGTATCAAGTACATTTTCCGACCACAATGCTATGACAGTAGATATCAATTACAAGAAAAAATCTGTAAAAAATACAAACACATGGAGGCTAAACAATACACTACTAAATAACCAAGAGATCAATGAAGAAATCAAAGAGGAAATTAAAAAATACCTAGAAACAAATGACAATGAAAACACGATGACCCAAAACCTATGGGATGCACCAAAAGTAGTTCTAAGTGGTGAGTTTATAGCAATACAATCTTACCCCAAGAAACAAACAAAATCTCAAACAACCTAACCTTACACCTAAAACAGTTAGAGAAAGAAGAACAAAAAAACGCCAAAGTTAGCAGAAGGGGACACTGCAGAAAGACAAAGGATCATGAGAGATTACCACAAGGAACTATATGCCAATAAAATGGACAACCTGGAAGAAATGAACAAATTCTTAGAAAAGCACAACCTTCAGAGACTGAACCAGGAAGAAATAGAAAATATAAACAGACCAATCACAAGCACTGAATTGAGACTGTGATGAAAAATCTTCCAAAAAACAAAAGCCCTGGACCAGATGCCTTCACAGGCAAATTCTATCAAACATTTAGAGAAGAGCTAACACCTATCCTTCTCAAACTCGTCCAAAATAAAGGAGAGGGACGAACAGTCCCAAACTCATTCTACGAGGCCACCATCACCATGATACCAAAACCAGACAAAGATGTCACAAAGAAAGAAAACTATAGGCCAATATCAATGATGAACATAGATGCAAAAATCCTCAACAAAATACTAGCAAACAGAATCCAGCAGCACATTAAAAGGATCATACACCATGATCAAGTGGGGTTTATCCCAGGAATGCAAGGATTCTTCAATATACACCAATCATTCAATGTGATACACCATATGAACAAACTGAAGGAGAAAAACCATATGATAATTTCAATACATGCAGATAAAGCTTTTGACCAAATTCAACGCCCATTTATGATAAAAACTCTCCAGAAAGTAGCCACAGAGGGAACCTACCTCAACATAATAAAGGCCATATATGACAAACCCACAGCAAACATCATTCTCAATGGTGAAAAACCGAAAGCATTTCCTCTAAGATCAGGAACAAGACAAGGTTGCCCACTCTCACTCTTATAATTTAACATAGTTTTAGAAATTTTAGACACAGCAATCAGAGAAAAAAAGAAAAGCAATCCAAATCAGAAAAGAAGAAGTAAAACTGTCATTGTTTGAAGATGACATGATACTATACATAGAGAATCCTAAAGATGCTACCAGAAAACTACTACAGGTACTCAATGAATTTGGTAATTAGCAGGATACAAAATAAATGCACAGAAATCTCTTGCATTCCTATATACTAATGATGAAAAATCTCTAAGAGAAATTAAGGAGGGAAAGCGGCGGTGGGTGGTGGTGGTGGTGTGATGAATTGGGAGATTGGGATTGACATGTATACACTGATGTGTATAAAATGGATGACTAATAAGAATGTGCTGTATAAAAAAATTTTAAAATAAATAAATAAATTTAAAAAAAAAAGAAATTAAGGTAACACTCCCATTCACCACTGCAACAAAAAGAGTAAAATACCTTGGAATAAACCTGCCTAAGGACACAAAAGATCTGTATGCAGAAAACTATGACACTGATGAAAGAAATTAAAGACTATACAAAAAGATGTAGAGATATACCATGTTCTTGGATTGGAAGAATCAACATTGGAAAAATGACTATACTACCCAAAGCAATCTACAGATTCAATGCAATCCCTATCAAAAAACCACTGGCATTTTTCACAGAACTAGAACAAAAAATTCCAAGAACACTCTATGACATAAATCACAGCAAGATCCTTTTTGACCCACCTCCTAGGGAAATGGAAATAAAAACAAAAATAAACAAATGGGACCTAATGAGACTTAAAAACTTTTGCACAGCAAAGGAAACCATAAACAAGACGAAAAGACAACCCTCAGAATGGAAGAAAATATTTGCAAATGAAGCAACTGACAAAGGACTAATCTCCAAAATATACAAGCAGCTCATGCAGCTCAATATCAAAAAAACAAACAACCCAATCCCAAAATGGGCAGGAGACCTAAACAGACATTTCTCCAAAGAAGATGTACAGATTGCCAATAAACACATGGAAGGGTGCTCAACATCACTAATCATTAGGGAAATGCAAATCAAAATTACAATGAGGTATCACCTCACACCGGTCAGAATGGCTATCATCAAAAAATCTACAAACAATAAATGCTGGAGAGGGTGTGGAGAAAAGGGAACATTCTCTTGCATGTTGCTGGGAATGTAAATTGATACAGCCACTATGGAGAACAGTATGGAGGTTCCTTAAAAAACTAAAAACAGAACTACCATATGACCCATCAATCCCACTACTGGGCATATATCCTGAGGAAATCATATTTCAAAAAGAGTCATGTACCACAATGTTCCTTGCAGCACTATTTACAATAGTCAGGACATGGAAGCTACCTAAGTGTCCACCGACAGATGAATGAAGAAAAAAGATGTGGCACATACTTACACTGGAATATTACTCAGCCGTAAAATAAATGAAATGGAGTTATTTGTAGTGAGGTGGGTGGACCTAGAGACTGTCATACAGAGTGAAGGAAGTCTGAAAGGGAAAAACAAATACCGTATGCTAACACATATATATGGAATCTTAAAAAAACCAAAAGGGTTCTGAAGAACCTAGGGGCAGGACAGGAATAAAGACGCAGACGCAGAGAATGGCTTTGAGGACCTGGGGAGGGGAAGTTTAAGCTGGGATGAAGTGAGAGAGTAACAATGACACATATACACTATCAAATAAAAACAGATAGCTAGTGGGAAGCAGCTGCATCACACAGGGTGATTAGTTCGGTGCTTTGTGACCACCTAGAGGGGTTGGAAAGGGAGGGTGGGAGGGAGACGCATGAGGGAGGGGATATGGGAATATATGTATACATATAGCTGATTCACTTTGATATACTGCAGAAATTAACACAACATTGTAAAGCAATTATACTCCAATAATGATGTTAAAAAAAAAAAAAACCAATGAAAACATGTCACTTGAAGTTGTGGTTTTGGTTTCATAAACAGTGTACTTTCACAAAACATAGATACTGTACTATAGATGAAATAATTTTCTAAATATTCAGTAAATGAATAAGTTAAAAACAACTTGAAATAGGTGGAGAGGTTTTGGAGTGTTTTTAACTTTTCTCCTGAATGGCCTGATTTAAGTACCAATGGTCAAGAGCAAAGAGAATCTGACATATAATCCTAATGTTAGGGATGAAATTTATAGAACATGAGCATTTAACAGAGAATAGTTAGAGAACTAAATGCTTTTTATATTTTCAGAAGTATTCTGGATTAAGCTCAAAATATAATGCCAGTATAGTTTGTCAAAGTGTTAGGTAGTTTCAGGCAAGCCAGCCTCATCAAACCGCAAGGGATAGACAGGGTCTTTGCAACAAAAGTGCCTTCAGAAACAGATTGAGGTGAAAGTCTGAAGTAACTGATGTGATGCAAACAAAATGAAAACAATCCACATGTTTTGCTCGGGCATTTTGCAAGTCATTATCAAATTTAAATTAAACAGTATAGCAAAATAGCAAATTGGACTAAGAAACCTGTGTTTTTTAGAGTGTATTTATAAGATGTTGATTGATCTTCTTTTTCAAGTTGCATTTCCACACTGTTTATTGCCTTTGCCCCTTTTCTTCACTGTCTTTGTCCCTTCAAAAAAGTGTGCCATGTTCATACTTTTGAAGGATAATTAAGAGATTGTCTTTAAAATATTTTATGTGATAAACTGATTCTTTCTTTTCCATGACCAAGCAAAGAAGCCAAGAATGTAGAAGGGAAGGTTTACTCCCAGGAAGTTGGCTGAGGAAGCCAGAAGAGAAGAAATCACTGAATGCAACCACAGAGGCCATTATTTTACACACTAAAAAGTCAGGAGGCAAATGAAATAGGAGGAGAAAGAAGAACTTGGCTATATTTTGTTTTCAGATAGCTGCATTTCTAGGTCAAAAGTTAGGTCACAAATGAGAGATATCTCACAATATGACCAGCTTAATAACATGAAAAGTCAAAAGAAAGTTGGATATATCAAAAAAACTCAGATTTCAGAAGAGAAGTATATTTCCTATAATGCCAAACTGGAAATAAACAGAACAATTAAAATTGATACTTATTTTTATTTAACTAGTCATAATGTATAGTGGTACAAATTAAAAATGCTAGCTATAAGGTTAAATTGAGTATTGACTTGAAAAACACTAAGATGCAGTTTGACATTTAATTTTATGATCACATGTATTATATACAAAGATAAATTTCAATATTGTCTATATTTTGAATTTTGAAAAATAGAACAGAATATTGGAAATTTCTGTGCCACCTACACACAGAGAGAGACGTTCTCTAGAGTTCCTCTTTAAAAGCCTTTTCCCAAAATAATATACAAATGCTTTTGCTCTTTATAATATATTCTTAACTTAGCAAGTCACAGATGAGAAACAGAGACAGTTCAATTTATTAAACTATGGAGTAAGTTTTCTTTCAAAAACAAGATTTATTTGGAAATGTTAATGTAGTTTAAAAAGATTTCAATGCATCTACTCATGTTTTAAAAATGGGCCACAAATTATCTTCTAATACATCTTCAATCATTATTTTAAATCATTTTAGTTCTTCATTTTTAAAATCAAGTATGAATGCATGTAAAAAATGTTTTAGAAGTATTAATATTTTTACATATTTTAAGACTATGAGAATGTGGGCAATATACAATGATTCTATAGACATGTCTATTATTTTAAATTAGAATTCCACATTGGTGTAAATAGTGATACAAATTTAGGGTTTCTATGGTAGTTTTTTCCAAAATTATTTAACTTCTAAGGACTTCTATTCCCTTATTCATATATTAAGTTAGAGTTGATGACATTTTAAGTCCTTTCCTGATATTTAGTGATGCAATAGATGTAATTTTTTAAATGTGTAATAATTATCTTTGTATTCAATTCAGAAGTCAGAAATATTCTGAAACATTATTCCTGAAAACAAAGTTTCAATTTAAGAGTAAAATTTTAAAAATGTGATGAAGAGTGTCTGTTTTGTTTTTGTTCTGTTTTCTCATGTCACCTCTCAGGGATACTTGATAGTAGTTTTGAGTGCAATCTAAAAAGCAAGGTCCATGGAAGGTTACTTTGTCTTCAAGGATCATCTGGATGTAGTTTGAGAAAAATCCAGCAAAATGGAAATAGTATTTGGTAATAAACAATCTATTATATCGTTCAAATAATGTAAATGTAGACCAGAAGAAAAGAATTTCATAGAAAAGTACATTTTGTAAAAGATATAACCATTTAATTATATAATTATTTCTAAGACAGACAAAGAAATGTTATTCAGAGCAAATACTGAAAAAAGATCAAGAACTTCCATGGCTAAATATGAGGGTGTAGCTTGAAGCAGAAGTAGATCCCCGATAAGAACAAACATAAAACTTCTAAAAAAATTTTTTTTAGTTTTCATTGGAGTATAGTTGATTTACAATGTTGTTTTAGTTTCTGTTGTACAGAAAAGTCAATCAGTTATACATATACATATATCGACTCTTTTTTTTAGATTCTTTTCCCATATACGTCATTACAGAGTATTGAGTTGAGTTCCCTGTGCTGTACAGTAGGTCCATATTAGTTAAAAACTTCTAAAATTTTTAAAAAATCAGTTTGATGCATTAAAAAAGAACCAACATTAAAAGGACTTGAGAGACCCAAATACTTGGGTCACTGGAAAAGCAATAAGGAAATTCTTATGTTTCACCATATTTTCCCTCAAGGGATTTGCTAATTGTCCAATTGGTTCAGATTCCAGAGGGTGAGAAACTGAACGTGTAAGACAGACCAATAGTGAGAAGCAAAGTAGAGCTGTCATGAGTTTTACAATGTTGAGGAGGTAGTAAGATGTAATTCAGGAACTGTCAAAGAGAAGGGGCTCTGATAAACATCCAAGATTTTCACTAGAAGCCCTGAAGAGCTATAATGTAGGAGTAAAGCAGAAACAAAAATAACCCATTTCTTACAAAGACTGAAACAAAGCTTTTAATTAACTCAATCCTTTTTGGATAGAGGTAGTTTGTCTATATCCTGATTGCCTGTCTAAAGCAAAACTAAGTTCTCAACTAAAACATATTTATTAAACATTCCAAGAGACAGGGTTAAGACTGCATCAAATTGTCTTATAAAAAAGAGAACTGCAGGTTTCTGGGATATAGATGTGGGTTTTAAACATACCATCCGGACTTTAACTAAGCTACTCCATGGTATTGCTGCTTAAGCATCCATTTTACTTGCCAAGCAGCCTGTGGAGAGCCTGAGACTGTTGCATGCCCTAGAAAAGAGCCCACAGAGTCACAAGCATTTGTAAGTTCCTAATATGTCTTCTCTAACAGCCTTTGTGATCGGCAGCTTCCCTTGCTTCCTAGGGCTTCTCCTTGTGTGCCTCTTAGATAAGACCTTCATGGTTCTTACCAAAATCCTGTTAAAATTTTTGGACTGAATTGACCAATCGGTCTTAGCCTAGGAACACAAAACACCCCACCACCAGGACTCTAATAAAAGCATGTGCCCCAGGTAATGCCTCTGACTCTACCTGTACCCTGCCTTAACCTCCCTGTGTGGAACCTTGAGGCACACCAGGTACTTCCTCCAGGACCTGTGAGTAATAAACTTCTCTATATCAATTTCTCTTGTGGTCTTTTGTTGAACCAAATCTCACTAACCAGTACCTTATGACTCCTCTTAACAAATGTTAATCTAACAAAGTCATAACTCATATTGTGATTAATATATGCAAAAAATCAAGAGAAAAGTAGATAATTTCAATGGAGAAGAAAATCTTAAAAAAAAAATTTAGAATTCAAGAACTGAAAAATATATTAACTGAAATTATGAATCAAATTGATGAGTCTAACAGTAAATCAGATACCTCTAAGAAGAGAATTAGTAAATAGAAATATAAATCAATAGAAAATATTCAGGTAAAAGCATACTTGAAAGAATAAAAGAGGAAAACATGAAGAGAATGAGAGACATACTGTACATGATGAAAAGATCTAGTAATCATGCAGTTGCAACTCCAAAAGGCAGGTGAAATGAAAATATTTTCAGGCAAACAAAAAACAGAAAAATCAACCCTGAGAATCTTAAGTGAAAGGAATTCTTAAGGCAGTAGAATAATGATCCTAGAAACATGCATGTAAATGCAAAGGAATGAAGCAAAATGAAATGGTAAATATACATGTATACTGACAGTATAAAAAGAATTTTAAATGCCTGTGAGCCTAAAATATATGTAGAAATAAAATGTATGAAAACATTAACAAAAGGTGAAAATGGGAAAAAGTAATTAAAGGTAAATGAAGTTAACAGGGGTAACCGCATCTTTCAGGAGGTGATGAAAGCATTAATTTAGACCCCAAATATACTTTCTCTTCTTGTATTGTAGTCAAAGACTTCCAAGAGCCACATCTTTACAGATTTCTTGCTCTTTGTTCCACGTAGGCTGCTCTATAACAACTGATTTCTCTGTGAATTAATTGTTTTTAAGCAAATTCTTAAGTAGACTGTTCATACCTAAAACATGTGTCAAGATGCCAAAATCTGTTTCCCTGCATCTTTTCTGTGTATCATTGTCTAAAAATAGTTCATTCTGTAAGGAAAGCAAATTTCCTTCTGATCATTATGTCACACGTTCATCTTGGTCTTAAACAGTAACCATAAAAAACCCTTTGGCTACTCACTGAATAGGAACTAGAAGGTGGCTCATCTTTTTACTGTTACCATTTATATACATTTTCCTTCACTTATCAGAGCTACATTCATTAACTTATAAAACAGGAGCTCTGTGAGGGAATCCTCTTCTTCTGTGAAACTAAACTGTCACTGACATCTATTTTTTCAACTCAGTTTTACTTACAACGTAACATATTATACTGCTTCTCAGACAGATCAATAATACTGTTTCCTCCATACCTTCTTACTCAATTTCCAAAGGATGATCTTGCTTAGAGAAAATAGTTTTGGGGAGTTCTTGAGAACTATAATAATAATTTGTTTTTATTTGCCAAATACTTCATGTACTTACAGAAAAGTTTTCATAAGGACATATGACTAGTAATGGCTTCTAAAAATGTAAGTAATCATTATGTTCATGATAACACCTATCCTATTGCCTTTTCTTGTTATTTTCTGCAATAATTTGGAGAGTATTACAATGAGAATTTCAAACATATTTCTTTTTTCTGAGATAAAATCTACATAATTTTACATTTTGACAGATACTAGTTCACAAAAGAACGCTTCGAAATAAAATTCAAAGACATTCTCAATTTTTCTCCTTTCAAAAACTTAGCCAGACAGGTTGTTTCACCTGATACTACTGAACTTACAATGCATGTATTAGTGTCACTTTTATTAGCTTACTTTTTATAGTGTATTAAATAAATTCACACACATGATTTCATTTGGTTTTAGAGCTCTGAGAAACTCAGGCAGTTTTCTGTTTCTTCACTTATACCTATGCCTTTTCGAATGTTAGAGATAATTTATTAGAAAACTGAAAGTTAAATGAATTGCCCAGAGTAAAAGCCTACTGATAGGTAGCAAAAAACAGGTTTTCTTATTCAATATTTCTTGGCTGTTCTTACATGAAACACACTATAGCATAAGTCAAAAATAATCTTTAAATCATTCAAAGTATTGGGTTAGCCAAAAAGTGCCTTCAGTTTTTAAGTAAAAATAAAAGACATATTTTTCATTTTCACCAAGAACTTTTTGAACAATGCATTCACCCATTAAAAAATTTTTTTTGTCATTTTTTATTATTTTTTTAAATTGGGGTATAATTATTTTACAATGTTGTGTTAGTTTCTACTGTACAATGGAGTTCCCTGTGCTATACAGCAGGTTCTTAATAGTTACCTGTTTTATACCTATTAGTGTATATGTCTATCCCAATCTCACAGCAATGCTGTGCCCCATTTACTACTCAGGTTCCAGGATGGAAGTGCAATTACAGACCATAGTCCAAGTGGATCCAGGCCTTCCTAATTCACCTACCAGAGATACTAAAAGAAAGAGGAAATATTTGATATCTCCTGAGACTAGAAAGATGCCTGCAATTTTGTGATGGTCAAGAAGAAAGTGGTTGGAAGACTGGATGAATGTGTGATGGTATCAGTGTGGTCTAAACAGTGAAAATGTCCATCTCTCTAGACTTTGCCTGGGGGCCAAGGGCCATCCAGGCATCATTGTTCCCAAGGCCCCTTCATCTTTAATGTAGGGACGCTAAGACTGAAGTGAGGACCTGGTGGCACAGTTGGATCCTGACTCTTAGGATTCCTGAAGGTATTCACAGAAGAGGCCTTTAGGAAAAGAAAGGAGTTCCTGACTTTAGAGGAAGCATTTTCTGTGAGATTTTATAAAGTTAGACATGGATGACTCTGCCTGTGACTTTCCCTTCTTTGTTGTGTTAAAACTTTCTTCAGTAAACTTGAAATTGTCAAATCAATCACTTTTGTGGTGATTTGTGTGTTTGGAGGAGGAGAAGACATGAAAATGGAGGGTGTTAGGTGTTCAAATTTCCAGCTTTTGGTTTGGGCTTAAGATTTCCCCAAAACTAATAGGATAACCTTGACATAAGAATAATTAACAAATGGTAGTTTTTTTTTTTAATCTCAAAATGAAATATGTGCTGTGGATTAAAATGTTGATTGTGTAAGCCTTATTAAAATAGCCACTGTTCATTGAATGAGCCAGATGTTTTAGATGTCATTTTCAGATCCTCATGATAATCCTAAAAAGAAGTTATTTTTTAAGTCCATAATGAGCAAAAAGACTCAGAAAGTTTACTTTATTTAAGATTTACTGAAAATTAGGGTCTTGGCTGAACCATTTTTATTTCACCTTCGAGGAGGTACATAGTTCTCAGGAAGATTGAGGAGGCACTGAGAGTTTCTAAATCATCTAGTCCTGCACATCAAAAGATGATTTTGGCTCATATTTGCAAACAGGTAAGAAAGGGGTTAGAAGGTGACCTTTAGTTATAATATCTAACTCTAACACACCAATATACACACAGGAAACAAACAGACATGATCCCCCATTTTTTTTTACTTTTATGATTCCATGTGGATTTTTGAGGAATGAAACTTTCTGAAATCATCAGATCTCCATAACTAAATTAAAGGAATGATTATAAAGATAAATTTAACTTGAAAAAAAGTTTGATCATTAGTGCAAATCCCTGGGTGCTCTCTAGACAAATCTTACATTCATCACCACAGATACAGCAACTATTCTTTCCGAGTCTCCACCCCTAATTGCATGTTTGTACTCTATTCCTGTTTCCATTATCAGTCATGCCCAGAATTCCCTTAAAGCATATACAGTGTTAAGTTTATAGTTGAAACAAAATGATTTACACTTTCCTTTTTATAAAGAAAAAAAAAAGCTATGCTTTCATACTACTTTGGAGAAAAAGGAAGAGATTCAAGAAAACAAAACAATAACCAAAAAATGTCAAGTAAGAAATATACGAAAATAATAAATGTAAGAATATAAGAAAGCAATAAAAGACAACATATATTTATAAGTTGTAGAGTGATGAGGAGATCTGTGTATTCAGAGGAAAGTATATAGCTGGATAAAATTGGAAAGCTTCAACAATTTTACATAAAATAGTCCTTGATGTGCTAGATGGGCAAAATATGAAATGAATTGAAATGAAGTAAAATAAAAGTTACAAAGATAGAGGAGTGGGGAAATATCATGTGCGTTTATCTGGTAGTGGGATGTCCATCTGGTTAAACTGGACTTGTTTAAACACTGACTAAGGCTGGCATATAGGGAAGAAGCTACTGTGAAGTATTGGGTTGGCCAAAAGGTTCGTTTGGATTTTTTCCATAAGACGGCTCTCGTAGCACTTAGTTGTCTTTAACTTCATTCAAAACAATTTTGTTAGATTGTATTGTGACAGCTGTCATATCAGCATGCATTTTAAAAAAGACATCAAAATTGGTGAATTTTTGTGTTTCCATTTTAATATTGGAGAAGGAAAAAGCAACATTTTTGGCACATTATGCTTTATTATTTCAAGCAAGGTAAAAATGCAATAGAAACGCAAAACGAAGATTTGTGCAGTGTATGGAGAAGGTGCTGTGACTGATGAAACATGTCAAAAGTGGCTTGTGAAGTTTTGTGTTGGGTATTTCTCACTGGATGATGCTCCACACTCAGGTGGAACAGTTGAAGTTGATACTGATCAAATCAAGACATTCATTGAGAACAGTCAACATTACACCATGTGGGAGATAACTGACATACTCAGAATTCCAAATCAAGCATTGAAAATCATTTGCACCAGCTTGGTTATGTGAATTGCTTTGATGTTTGGGTTCCACATAAGTTAAGCAAAAAAAAAACCTACTTGACTGTATTTCTGCATGTGATTCTCTACTTAAACATAATGAAAATGTTCTGTTTTTAAAACAAATTGTGATGGGCAATGAAAAGTGTATACTGTACGATAATGTGGAATGGAAAAAATTGTGGGGCAAGCGAAATGAACCACTACCAACCACACCAAAGGCAGGTGTTCATCCAAAGAAGGTGATATTGTGTATTTGGTGGGATTGGAAGGGAGCCCTCTATTATGAACTCCTTTCGGAAAACCAAACAGTTAATTCCAACAAGGACTGCACCCAAGTAGACCAACTGAAAGCGTCACTCAATGAAAAGCTCCCAGAATTAGTCAAGAAAAAAACGCATAATCTTCCATCAGTGTGACGCAAGACCACATGTTTCTTTGATGACCAGGCAAAAACTGTTACAGCTTGGCTGGGAACTTCTGATTCATCCCCTGTATTCACCAGACATTGCATCTTTGGATTTGCATTTATTTCAGTCTTTACAAAATTCTCTTAAGGGAAAAAATTTAAATTCCTTGGGAGACTGTAAGAGGCAGCTGGAACACTTCTTTCCTCAAAAAGATAAAGTTTTGGGACGATGGAATTATGAAGTTGCCTGAAAAATGGCAGAAGGTAATGGAACAAAAGGGTGAAAATGGAGATAGCCTCATCCACCAGAGGGCAGATAGCAGAAGGAAGAAGAACTACAATCCTGCAGCCTGTGGAACGAAAACCACAATCACAGAGACATAGACAAGGTGAAAAGGGAGAGGTCTATGTACCAGATGAAGGAACAAGATAAAACCCCAGAAAAACAACTGAACGAAGTGGAGATAGGCAACCTTCCAGAAAAAGAATTCAGAATAATGATAGTGAAGATGATCCAGGACCTTGGAAAAAGAAATACAGTAGAAGGAATCAATAGCAGAATAACTGAGGCAGAAGAACGGATAAGTGACCTGGAAGACAGAATGGTGACATTCACTGCCATGGAACAGAATAAAGAAAAAAGAATGAAAAGAAATGAAGACAGCCTAAGAGACCTCTGGGACAACGTTAAACGCAACACCATTTCCATTATAGGGGTCCCAGAAGGAGAAGAGAGAGAGAAAGGACCTGAGATGTTTGAAGAGACTATAGTCTAAAACTTCCCTAACATGAGAAAGGAAATAGCCACCTAAGTCCAGGAAGTGCAGAGAGCCCCAGGCAGGATAAACCAAAGGAGAAACATGCCGAAACACATTGTAAACAAACTGACAAAAATCAAAGACAAAGAAAAATTATTGAAAATAAAAAGGGGAAAATGACAAATAATATACAAGGGAACTCCCATAAGGTTAACAGCTGATTTCTCAGCAGAAACTCTACAAGCCAGTAGGGAAAGCTTTACAGACAAGCAAAAGCTAAGAGAATTCAGCACCACCAAACCAGCTCTACAACAAATGCTAAAGGAACTTCTCTAAGTGGAAAACACAAGAGAAGAAAAGGACCTACAAAAACAAACCCATAACAATTAAGAAAATGGTAATAGGAACATACATATCGATAATTACCTTAAACGTCAATGGATTAAATGATCCAACCAAAAGACACAGACTGGCTGAATGTAAGCAAAAACAAGACCCGTATATAGGCTGTCTACAAGAGACCCACTTCAGACCTAGGGACATATACAGACTGAAAGGTGAGGGGAAGGAAAAAGATATTCCATGCAAATGGAAATCAAAAGAAATCTGGAGTAGCAATGCTCATATCAGTTAAAATAGACTTTAAATTAAAGAATGTTACAAGAGACAAGGAAGGACACTACATGATGATCAAGGGTTCAATCCAATAGGAAGATATAACAATTATAAATACATATGCACCCAACATAGGAGCACCTCAATACATAAGGCAACTGCTAACAGCTATAAAAGAGGAAATTGACAGTAACACAGTAATAGAGGGGTGCTTTAACACCTCAATTACACCAATGGACAGATCATTCAAAAAGAAAATTAATAAGGAAACACAAGCTTTAAATGACACAATAGACCAGATAGATTTAATTGATAAGATATTCCATGCAAATGGAAATCAAAAGAAATCTGGAGTAGCAATGCTCATATCAGTTAAAATAGACTTTAAATTAAAGAATGTTACAAGAGACAAGGAAGGACACTACATGATGATCAAGGGTTCAATCCAATAGGAAGATATAACAATTATAAATACATATGCACCCAACATAGGAGCACCTCAATACATAAGGCAACTGCTAACAGCTATAAAAGAGGAAATTGACAGTAACACAGTAATAGAGGGGTGCTTTAACACCTCAATTACACCAATGGACAGATCATTCAAAAAGAAAATTAATAAGGAAACACAAGCTTTAAATGACACAATAGACCAGATAGATTTAATTGATATTTATAGGACATTCCATCCAAAAAGAGCAGATTACAGATTCTTCTCAAAGGCACACCAAACATTCTCCAGGATAGATCACATCTTGGGTCCCAAATCAAGCCTCAGTAAATTTAAGAAGATTGAAATCATATCAAGCATATTTTCTGACCACAACACTATGAGATTAGAAATAAAGGAAAAATAATGTAGAAAATGCAAACACATAGAGGCTAAACACTACATTACTAAATAACCAAGAGATCAATGAAGAAATCAAAGAGGAAATAAAAAACTACCTAGAGACAAATTACAACGAAAACAGGACGATCCAAAACCTATGGGATGCAGCAAAAGCAGTTCTAAGAGGGAAGTTTATAGCAATACAAGTCTACCTCAAGAAAGAAGAAAAATCTGAAATAAACAATCTAACCTTACACATAAAGGAACTAGAGAAAGAAGAACAAACAAAACCCAAAGTTAGCAGAAGGAAAGAAATCATAAAGATCAGAGCAGAGATAAATGAAATAGAAACAAAGAAAACAGTAGCAAAGATCA
>NC_041222.1:38329884-38343048 GCF_002837175.3 Physeter macrocephalus | reverse complement strand
ATGAGGCCACCATCACCCTGATACCAAAACCAGACAAAGATACTACAAAAAAAAAAGAAAATTACAGACCAATATCACTGATGAATATACATACAAAAATCCTCAAAATACTAGCAAACAGAATCCAACAACACATTGAAAGGATCATACACCATGATCAAGTGGGATTTATCCCAGGGAAGCAAGGATTCTTCAATATACGCAAATCAATCAATGTGATATGTCATATTAACAAATATGAGAATAAAAACCATATGATCATCTCAATAGATGCAGAAAAAGCTTTTGACAAAATTCAACTCCCGTTTATGAAAAAACTCTCCAGATAGTGGGCATAGAGGGAATCTACCTCAGCATAATAAAGGCCATATACTACAAACCCACAGCAAACATCATTCTCAATGGTGAAAAACTGAAAGCATTTCCTCTAAGATCAGAAAGAAGACAAGGATGTCCACTCTTGCCACTGTTATTCAACATAGTTTTGGAAGTCCTAGCCAGGGCAATCAGAGAAGAAAAAGAAATACAAGGAATACAAATTGGAAAAGAAGAAGTAAAACTGCCACTGTTTGCAGATGACGTGATACTATACATAGAGAACCCTAAAGATGCCACCAGAAAACTACTAGAGCTAATCAGTGAATTTGGTAAAGTTGCAGGATACAAAACTAATACACAGGAATCTCTTGCATTCCTATGCATTAATGATGAAAAACCTGAAAGAGAAATTAATGAAACACTCCAATTTACCATTGCAACAAAAGCATAAAATACCTAGGAATAAACCTACCTAGGAAGACAAAAGACCTGTATGCAGAAAACTATAAGACACTGATGAAAGAAATTAAAGATGGTACAAACAGATGAGAGATCTACCATGTTCTTGGATTGGGAGAATCAGTATTGTGAAAATGATTATACTACCCAAAGCAATCTACAGATTCAATGCAATCCCTCTCAAATTACCAATGGCACTTTTTACAAAACTAGATCAAAAAATCTTAAAATATCTATGGAGATACAAAAGACCCTGATTAGCCAAAGCAATCTTGAGAAAAAAAAAAAACAAAACTAGAGCTGGAAGAATCAGATTCCCTGACTTCAGACTATACTTATAAAGCTATAATAATCAAGACAATATGGTACAGGCACAAAAACGAAATATAGATCAATGGAACAGGATAGAAAGCCCAAAGATAAACCCAGGCACCTATGGTCAACTAAGCTATGACAAAGGAGGCAATGATATACAATGGAGAAAAGACAGTCTCTTCAATAAGTGGTGCTGGGAAAACTGGACAGCTGCATGTAAAAGAATGAAAATAGAACACTCCCTAACACCATACACAAAAATAAACTCAAAATCGATTAGAGACCTAAATGTAAGACTGGACAATGTAAAAACCTTAGAGGGAGACATAGGAGGAACACTATTTGACATAAATCACAGCAAGACCGTTTTTGGTCTACCTCCTAGAGTAATGGAAATAAAAACAAAAATAAACAAGTGGGACCTAATGAAACTTAAAAGCTTTTGCAAAGCAAAGGAAACTACAAACAAGATGAAAAGACAACCCTCAGAACATCTCACACCAGTTAGAATGGGCATCATCAGAAAATCTACAAACAAGAAATGCTGGAGAGGGTGTGGAGAAAAGGGAACTCTCTTGCATGTTGGTGGGAATGTAAATTGATACAGCCACTATGGAGAACAGTATGGAGGTTCCTTAAAAAACTAAAATTAGAACTACTATATGACCCAGCAATCCCACTACTGGTCATATACCCAGAGAAAACCAGAATTCAAAAAGACACATGCACCCCAATGTTCATTGCAGCACTATTTACAATAGTCAGGTCATGGAAGCAACGTAAAAGCCCATCAACAGACGAATGGATAAAGAAGATGTGGTACATATACACAATGGAATATTACTCAGCCATAAAAAGGTATGAAAGTGGGTCAGTTGTAGAGATGTGGATGGATCCAGAGAGTGTCATATAGTGATGTAAGTCAGAAAGAGGAAAACAAATACATTATATTAACGCATATATGTAGAACCTAGAAAAATGGTACAGATGAACAGGTTTGCAGGGCAGAAATAGATGTAGAGAACAGACGTATGGACAGCAAGGGGGGAAAGTGGCAGGGGGTGGTGGTGTGATCATTTGGGAGATTGGGATTGACATATGTACACTAATATGTATAAAATGGATAGCTAATAAGAACCTGCTATATAAAAAAAGAAAAAAGATATGGACACTGAAGCTTAGAGAGGTTAAATAAGGGTTAATTTGTGTCCCTTAACAGGGACACCATGCTGCTTTCCACGTGTCAACTCTGCTTGTGCAGAGCACAGATAATGATGACATCATACCTTCATTTGCCTGTGGGCTGATGTGTTGAAAAGCTCCTATCATCAGGTTACTACCAGTAAAATGTAGTGAGCATTTTTAGCCAGGCATTCTTATAAGCACTTTAGTCAATTTACATAGTTTTCTCTACAAAAAGCTCCGCAAGGTTCAAACAATGGAATACTATAGAGCAATGAGGATATCCAATGTATAATACACTTAAAATTATGGTTGGACATCATAAGCTTAATGCTGAAGGAATGAGTCAGATATGTATGCGGTGCCATTTTCACAATGTATGAACACAAGACAAAACTAATCTGTTATTAGAAGTTAGGGCAGTGGCTACTTTGGGAAGGGACAGTGACTGGAAGGGGTCAAGAGGATGCTTTATTGAGTGCTGATGAGGTCTGCTTCTTTGACAGGGATACCAGTTACAGAATAGGGTTCAGTTTGTAAAAATTCATCAAACTGAATGAAATATTGTTTGGATTTCTCTATGTGTATAACTTACTTCATTTAAAAGTTTCACATATGCAGGCATAGTGCACACGCACACACACACACACACACACACACACACCATGAAACCTTTAAAAAATTCTTTGAGGTATATACTTTATTATAGTTGTTTTTGATATTATCATTGTCTAGATACTGAGGCATATAGAGGTTAAGTAATCATGCTCAGGTCACACAACTAGCAACTAATGTAGCCAAGGAATTTTGAACCCATAGTTTGGGGACATAGCTCCTAACCCCCTAGTAAAGTTAGTAAAATAGTACTTGGAGGCCAAACATACATACTATTAGTTTTAAAATATATCAAGATGCTTTACTAATTAATAAAATGCAAACTAATTTTATTGTTTCTGATACTGTGAAAGCTTTTAGACTTGGATTTTCCCAATCCAAAATTATCAAAAATACATTTCTTATTATGTGTGGATATGTATAAAATTAAAAAGGTCCTCTTATTGGGAAAAGCTGGGAACCACTGTCTTAGAACATAAACATGAAAAATCAATTAAATCAATTTTTTATGAACAGCCTCTCAGAACTCAGCTTCTGAAGTCCCCTTCCAGCCTGTTCATTATACTGAGGACCAGTGTTATGTCTGTGGTTGACTGAAGTTCTGACTGATGTTACTGAGTACTAATTAATACCTCATCCTGTGAGGTGGAACTCTGGTAGAATCATTCTGAAACTAATTTTCAGAAATGCTTGTCCCACCTCAACAGATGCACATCACTGTGAATATGAAGGGTTATGCTGTATAAAGCAAAGGGTTATTCTAGACATGTCAGTCTCTGCACAAGTCAATTAGCAGTCTCTACTACAGGTGATTTCCATTCACTGTAGCATATAGACAGAATTTGTAATTATGCATTTATTTGGGTGTTGTTTGTTTCTATATACATTCGTTGTCATATAGTTGTCAACTCCATGAGGCAGAGGACTCTGGCTATCTCCCATTGCCAGCGTGTCACAAACAACTGGCATGAGAGCTAGCCAATATCAGATACTGAATGGATGAATGAATGAATGAATGAATGAGACAGGTCTAAAATTCAAGTACGTCATATTACCTCTCTGACGGTGGCCAAGTTATTCAACTTCTCTGAATCTCATTTCTTTAAATCTGTGAAACATTAACCTCTTTTATTTTAAGTATTACATGAGATGATGTATATAAAATTTATAGTAAGCACTTGATAAGTGGTAGCTATTAATAGATTTCTTTTAAAATTTTTATATCTAAAAGCAGCACTAAAGAAACTGGAGGAGGTAATGGCAGAAAATGAAGATACTTAAAGTCTCAGGAAGGAAACTCAGTGTCTCACCAAGAAGTGAAACTGAGGAAGAGGGCTAAGAACATGTGGCTAAGCATAATGTAACTTATATATGCTGAGATGTTAAAGCACAATAATTCAAAGTGAAAAGGTGCACTGAGAATACCTTGTAAACTGAGTGTAGATGTATACTGGTGGGTCAGTATTTACAAAGCTAATAGTTGTGCACAGAGACTAAAGCAAGGTGGCATTTTAGATCCCAAGAGTATCATAGAACCAGGATAAATTACTCGACATGAATAAAAACCTTTAATACAAATATGTACAATGTAGAGGAAGGAGTTTTATTCTCTCTTCATATGTAACGTGTATTCAGTGTCAGGTCTCCACTGTATACTGTGTTGAAACACCAAGTGTAGAAGACAAACATTATCTGTGCTTCCACATTTGGGGTTTTGGTTAGATATACAGTTTATGCCCCCGGAGCTACTCACCCATTTTTGCCTTTTCACTGAACTCACTATATGATGACGCTGTTCCTTCCCATTATGTTCTACCCTGATTTGTATGATAATTAGTTCCATGCTTTTTAAAATAGTTTTGATCACCCCAAAATGCTTCCCTAAACACTTGTCTGTTTTGAACTTTGTATAATAGAATCATATGATATATGTCATATATTTTTTGTCCTTTCTTTTACTAGAAGAGGGAAAATTAGACCACATTGTAAGAGTGAAGGGTATCATTACAAGGATGAAAATGAAAGTCAAGCAGTGGGAAAAGACAGAGAGAGAAAAAAAGCAACGGGGGCTGATCCCACCATCCTTAGAACACAGATCTAGCAATGGGAGCAGAAGATGTTCCTCTCTTAGAGTCTGGGCTCCTCTGGGCTCCTGTTGCTGCTGCTGCCAATGCTACTGTGGAATGGCTTGAGACATGAGGTAGTGGAAGAAAAATATGAGAAAAAGGAGAGAAGGTGCCTCACTGTCTCCGAGCATGATGAGTGCTCCTTCTCATGCTGAGCCAGAACTGCAGGGCTTCTCCTAGAGCCCTCTCTGTATGCTAACCAGTGCCCACTTCTGCACTGGCCAGAAATATTGGAGGAAAATAGCAAGCAATCTCACCATTAGGTCGATACTGCTTTACATTATGGTCTTCTTCCTCAATTTACCTGGTATGATTGCTTTTCAGAGCCCTCAAACGCCACTCCATGCATTTTGTACAGGTTTTACAGCAGGAGTAAATCTATGAAGTCTGTTTCTTGAACAATGTGCAGCTGCTGATGCCTCTGCTTAGTTTTCTTTTTCTTTCTTTTCTTTTTTGATTTTAAGCCTGACTCCCTAAAGGTCAAGCTTGTGTTTACGTAGCTTATTTTTCAGCCAAAGATTGGGCTCAAACACTACAAGCCAGTAAATCTTCCACTATGTGCTGAACGATGTGTGTGGGGGCCAGGGAGCCCACTCAAACTTCAGGTCATCTTTAAGTCTGCTTTCTGTTTCAGATGGGCTCTGTGACATCTCCCCCTGGTCATTACAGGCTTCTTCTGCCAGGGATGTGCAGGTGGTTGGCACACGCACACAGTTTATGTAGCACACATACACAGCCTCTGGTCAACCTGGGATGTATGACTATCTCACCTCCCTGTTCTCCTTCGCTAGTGCACAGGTTTCTTATTTCCATCAAGCAGGCCTGTGATCTCAGGATAGAAACCACTGGCCCTCCTTGTTCCCTTATCATGGATGTTGTCACTTTAAATGACACAATCCAAACCAAGCGTGACCCCTTTGGTGGCAAAGCTGATATTCATTCACAGCCTGCCCCACCATGGTTGTACTATTATGCAGACCAAGCTGGGGGAAATGGGAGAAGCTTTGGGCAAAAATGTCATGGGCTATGCTGTTTTTACTTGAAATTTAGTCATTTTCATTAATAAATGCTTCTTTCTTGATTATCTACTTTTGAATTCCTGAGCACTGAAATGGTCGTATTTTACAATTTTTTCCACCTTTACAACTTTCAAGCTCCTCATTCTACCATGTTGGAAGCTGATTTCATAATCAGATATAATATTTTGATATAAAATGGCTATCTGCAAAGATAAATTGTATTATAATGCAAGCATTAAACAACTAGAAAATTACATATGAAAATATGATACAGTTTTAATAGCATCAATATTCATCAGAAATTTAGGAATATATCTATCAGACCTGAAAGAACTCTACAATGAGATTTAGAAATCATTAATTAAGACACAGAAAAATGGATTGAGACATCATAACATGTGCTTAGTTGGAAGACATAATTTGGTAAAAATTTCAATTTTACCCAAATGGATTTGAAAACTCAATTTTACTAAAAATCCCAGCAGTGTGTTTGCTTGTTTGTGTGTGTGTGCACGTGTGTGTGTGTGTGTGTGTGTGTGTATAAATAGACAAGATGTTTCAAAGAATAACAATCTTGAAAAAGAACAAAGCTGAAGGAATTACACTACCAGAAATCAAGATATATTAAAAGCTTTACTAATTAAAATAATATAGTATCAGAGCAAGAAAAGAAAAATAAACTAATAGTATCGAGTTGGCCAAAAAGTTTGTTTGGGTTTTTCCATAACATCTTACGGAAAAACCCGAAAGAACTTTCTGGCCAATCCAATACAAAATAGAGAATCCAGAAACAGCAGTCTATGCATACGATAAACTGTGTGTGACAAACCTGATAATCTAATGCAGTGAGAAAATAATATTTTCAATAATCAATGCTAGCTCAAACAGATATCCATATGAAAACAAAATGAAATTTACCCCACCTGTCATCATAGACAGAAACACTTCCAGAAGTATATGTCCAAATACAAAGACAAAAGCAATAAAGTTTTTGCAAGAAAACAAGGGAGAATAGCTTTATGATATTGAAATCCATAAATATTTCTTAACTAGGACATAAAAAGCACTAATTGAAGAGGACTGATATACCAGACTATATCAAGGATAAGAAATACTGGTCAGCAAATAACACCATTAATGCAGTCAAAAGGCAAGCCACAGCATGGGATAAGACAGTTGTTTTATGCTATGTCTAGAATGTATAAAGAACTCATAAAAAATAATAAGAAAAAATTCAGTCCAAGAAAAAAGGTGACAAAATGTTTCTCAGAGGCACTTCACAAAGGCAGGGATCCAAATGACCAAAAACATATGAAAAGGTACTCAACACAATTATTCTTCATATAGGTGCGAATGTAAAACATGATCAGATACTAAAGCACAGAAACAGAAAGGCTAAAACAAAAATGACAAAATAAGAAAAAAGAAAGAAGAGGGAGGGAGAGAAGAAGGGAGGAAGAGAGAGGGAGAGAGGAAGGGAGAAAGGGGGGAGGGAGAAAAACCGTGGAGTGGGCAGGGAGAAAGAAAAAAGTACAAAGTTAAAAAAAAAAGAAAGAATGAGAGAAAGAACAAACCAAGATTAAAGAAGACTTTGGAAGAGGAGGAGGTAACAGGTCTTTCATACATTCCTGGTAAAAGTATAAATTGCTGGGCCCATTTTGGATAACCACTTGATAGTATGTACCAAATCTAATATAAATGATAATTTACCCAAAAAATCTAATTCTAGGTATATATATACCCAATAGAAATGCAAATATATGGTCACCAAAATACGTTACACACATATTTATATTCTTATATTCATAATAAGAAAAAAAACTGGAAATCAATTGCCAATAAAAAATTGAAAATATAAATATTGTTCTTGCTTTGTTCAAATAATGGTTAACTATATAATACTGAGAATGAACAAACTAAAACTGCTTATATCCAAACATAATACTGAAAAAGGAGGCAGACACCAAGAGTTCATATTGTATAGTTATATAAATTTCAAAACAAGAAAAAACTAATGGATAGTATTACAATTCAGGATTGTGGTTACTCATGAATGAAAAGTGGCACAAGAGTTTTTTTCTGTTTTTCTGATGTTCTTTCTTGAGTCAGGTGTCAGTTACCCAGATGTGTTTAGCTTGTGAAAATTCATTCAGCTGTTCATCTGTGATCTTCGTAAGTTTCTGCATACCTGTATACTTCAATAAAATGTCTATGTAAATAATTAATGTTTGTTTTGATCTTTTTTAAATTTAAGTTTGTTTTGATCTTTTAAATGCAAATTACAGTGGAATGAAGACTATCCCTGAAAAAAATATCATTTTCATTCACGTGCATTAAATATAAGGGGAAGAAAAAATGGTGAAGCTATAGTTAATGATGAATAGCTGTGAATAGTACACACACTCTTCTCTATGCCAAAGCTCCTAACCTATATTTAGCAAGAATGGTGAGTCACAATAATAATTATTAACATATACAGATATTATTGTTACATAGGCCTAGGTTGAAAAAACGGTTAGAAATTCTACTTTATGTAACCTAGCATGGCAACACACTTTTTACTTAGTCACTGGTTCTTGTTAATCTTATAAGTACAACTTTATACTAAACTAGGTAGGATTGTGCTCAGGAATGTATCAGATCTGGTCTGATTATTTGAGAGGTATTAATATCTGAATGGTGGAGCAGAGAGATAGTATTTCAGTTTTACGTCCCTACTTAAAATGATAGAGTCAATGAATAAACATATTTATGGTTTGGGGGGACACTAGGGTATTCATCATGGGAGAAGGGAGATACAAATATGGAATGGAGGGAGGTGAGGAAGAGCCCTGTATTATTGGATTTGAATGGAGTATAAGAATGAATTCTTGATTTAAGAAAAAATATTGATATCAAACTTAATTTACATCATCTACTTTCATTTTATACTTGCTTTGTTATGAATGCTGCCCCAAATTTTCTTTTCATTACACAGTATTTGGATTTTCCTGCATCAGTGAAAACAGGTGATTCCTTGAAGACAGGGGAAAGGTTTAAGTGATTTACAAGTTTCTAGCTTCAAATATGCCCTGATCTGTTGGTACAGCAAAGTGCATTTTTTGATAGACGCCACTTTTTTTTTAAGAGTTGCAGCAGTCCCTAAATCTTGTATTTGTTTTGTTGTTTTTGTAGGACGCTTTATTTCCCAAACTTATTTCTATTTGTCCTTTTACCACTCTTCATAGGACACCTCATGGTAATGCTTTCCAGAAGCTGCCTTTTATTCACTTGCGAGCCCACCTGCCCCTCAGATCCCTGGAAACCAGTGCTCTGTTGCATTTCAGAGAGGACACTTTCTTTCTGGAGATAGTTTGATTTGTTTTCCACCATTGTTGGGCCCTGACTGCCCTCTCCTCTTTTCCATGTAATCTTCTCCTAACTCTCCATTTATGAGATGGGCTCAAGTGCTGGTTCTGTTAGTGGTGATAGTTTCCTCCATCTTTAAATGTACATTAAAACATATTATATTCTCTGTTTGCTAGATATTCTGCAATTTTTGAGCATTGAAGGTTTCATTTGATTTTCAAAAGCTGGGTAGTGAGTTCTAAATGTAGGCCTCTGCCACTTTCCTACCAGAAAAGGGAAGCCCTCTGTAGGCACACTGTAAGACTTTTTAATAAATAAATGAATACTTGAGTGTGTTTAATATGCAAAGCACTATAAGTGCACAACTTGCCTCATACCGGGCAAATGTTCTGTGTAAAAGAATCCATATTCAGATTAGTGAGCTGACTTTCGACGATGATACCTCCCAGAAACATCTCTCTATAAACAAGAATGGTGTGAGGCTTCCCTGGTGGCGCAGTGGTTGAAGGTCCGCCTGCCGATGCAGGGGACACGGGTTCGTGTCCCGGTCTGGGAAGATCCCACATGCCGCGGAGCGGCTGGGCCCGTGAGCCATGGCCGCCGAGCCTGTGCGTCCGGAGCCTGTGCTCCGCAACGGGAGAGGCCACAACAGTGAGAGGCCCGCGTACCGCAAAGAAACAACAACAACAACAAAAAAAAAACAAATCAAGAATGGTGTGTACTTAATGGTGTGTACTCTGACACTTTGCTCCCAAAATATTTTTATGTAAATATTTATATATACAAAAGTCTAAAAAAAAAGTCTAAACTTATTAGGATCCACCATGATTTTTGAACATAATCTTGTTTATAGTATCTGTACACTTATTCCTCACTGTTAGTAGAAAGGTATTTGGGAAAATCAGAAAAAAACGTGTCATCTTTAAAATATATTTTCTCTGAAAAATAAAAGACAACATAGAGAAAAATTTAGGAAAGAAAGTTCCAAGAAAGGGCCATGTTCTAGTGAAGTTCTAAGAGATAGCAACAGAACATGCTCATGCATTGCCAGTGATAGTGCAATGTATAAACAACATTTTAAGAGGTTGCACTGATATGATGTATTAAAAATTTGAAAGTGCTTAAGTTTGAATTACCATTTCCACTTTTCCACATCTGCTTTAGAGGAATACAAACATGGACACAGAGCCATGAACAAGGCTATTTATTTCCATAATGTTTTCATTAGCAAACAGTGGAATTAAATGTCCATTAGGTGAGGAAGAGATATACAAACTAATGTAGATCCTTGCTATGGAATACTATGGAGCAGTTTACAAAAATGAGGTGACCATTTGAATGTTATTATGGGTAAAACTGAACTATGCTCAAATATCTACCCCAGGTGGAACAGAGACCTAACAGTCAAAGTTTAAACAACGAAGTTTCTAGAAGATAACATGAAAAAATATCTTCATGACCTTGAAGCAGGCAAATATTTCTTTAACAAAAATATTATTACTAAAAAGAAAAATTTTAATCCTTAAAGAAGAACTGAGAGAGTATAAAGAAAATAAAAAAGAATATATATAAGAATGACTCATATAGAATGTGTGACAACTTCCCAGAAATCACTAAGAAAATGACAGATAGCTGTTTAAAAAGAGAGAGAGAGAGAGAGAGAGAGAGAGAGAGAGAGAGAGAGAGAGAGAGAGAGAAGATTGGAAAAAAGTCCTTTACAAAGAGGATTTCCAACAGGCAATATAAAAAGGAAAATGTGATTAATATCATAAGACTCCAGAGAAATTAAAATCAAAGCCATGGAAAATATTATTGCTTTCTCACTAGAATGACCACACTTTTTTTTTTAATGAAAAAATATTTAGTTTAATGAGCCCCTGGAGCTCGAGTCTACTATGACAGAGTATAAATTAGTACAATTGCCTTGGAAAACATTTTGGCAGTACCTCCCAAGCTAAAAATATGCTTACCCAATGACCTACCAATTTTACTCCTATGTAAATATTCAAATGAAATGAGTACTTCTGTCTACTGAAAACATGTATAGAAATATTCATATTAGCTTCACCTATAATAGCCAAAACTGTAAATAGCATAAATATCCATATAAATGTTCATATAAAGAAATATTACAGCAGAATGAAAAAGCTGTTTCTCACAACAATATGGATAATCTCACAAAATAATGCTGAACAAAAGAATTTGGAAACAAAAGTGTACATGTGTAATGAATCCATTTTTAAAAGCAGGAAAAATAAACTATGATGATTAAAGTCAGAATGATAGTTACCTTTGGGGTATATTGACTGAGAGAGACATGATAGGGTTATTTGGGGTGTTAGTAATATTTTAATATTGATCCATCTGATGGGTTGGCTTCACCTGTATTTTCATTTTATTTTATTTTTTATTTTTATTTTTTCTCAAGTCTATTCTTTACATCTGCGTCTTTATTCCTGTCCTGCCCCCAGGTTCTTCAGAACCTTTTCTTTTCTTTTTATAGATTCCATATATATGTGTTAGCATACGGTATTTGTTTTTCTCTTTCTGACTTACTTCACTCTGTATGACAGGCTCTAGGTCCATCCACCTCACTACAAATAACTCAATTTCATTTTAGAAATGAAATCATATTGTCATACTTTTAAGATTATTAACTTTTACATTTGAACTCCATAATTAGAAAAAGAGAATGAGGATGTATCTCTATATATTTACATAGAAATATTTCTAAGACATATTATAAAGTCAAAAAGTAAATTGTAAAACAATATCTATAGTATGAACCCATTTTTATGACCATCTCACCTCAACAAAATAAGAAACAAAACTGCATATTTGTATGTGTATGTATAATTTTCAATTGTGGGATTAAAAACAAATGTTATCTCACTCACAGAGTAATTCCAGGAATTCTGAAGCATGTCTAGGTCAGAGAATTCTTATTAGGCCAGTTTTTCCTTATATTAGTTTTAATTAAATCGAGATATTTTCTGTGTCAAATTTATTCCAACAGAAATGACCTGGGATTTTGCTTCTTCAAATTAAATTTAGTTTCATAAGGCATTAATTATAACTATATATTTTTTCATAGTGAAAACTTTGCTTCTCTTTACCTTTGACTTGAAAGACCAGAGAACTGTCATGTCTACTAAATTCTATCTCCATGTCTAATCAGTGCTAATATTACAATCAATTCAAGGACCAACGATCAGTCTTTTCTACAGTTATACAGTCTGAGTTTCAGTGAAGAAAAGAATGAAAATTACCAGTCTTACATACTTGTTACAATAAATCACTGAGTATTTATTTATCACTAATCTTGTACTTAATCCTTTCTTAGGCAGCCTGAAGAGTAATGAGAAAATATCAGACATGGTTCCTGCTGTAAAGCAGACAATAAGGCAATTGAAAAGAGAGTTTTGTTAAAGATCTTTTGTAATTTAAACTACCTACAGAAGGGCCATCTGTCAAAATGATAGATTAAATTCTAACCCAGACTAGGAAGCGAGTGACAAATATATACTTATCATTTAAGATACTTATAGAATGATTACACTGATAAATCTATATTGGGACTAACTAAAACACAAAAAAGACTCAAAATGGATTATGTTACACACTGATGACTCTGAAGAAGTTATTGTGAGTAATAAAGAGTAATGAATATGACAACTTGATTTTGTTCAAAATTTAAAATGAGGTTCTCGGGCTTCCCTGGTGGCGCAGTGGTTGAGAGTCCACCTGCCGATGCAGGGGACACGGGTTCGTGTCCCGGTCTG
>NC_041222.1:38294703-38329873 GCF_002837175.3 Physeter macrocephalus | reverse complement strand
ACAGTGAGAGGCCCGCGCACTGCAAAAAAAAAAAAAAAAAAAAAAAAAAAAAAAAAAAAAAAAAAAATGAGGTTCTCAATCTTTTCCCATAATAAATTTACAATATTTATTTTTGAAAATCTCCAAATATTTATTCATAATAATAAGTTTGCACTGAGTAGAAAATACAAATTATGGTACTGATGATAATAAAAATAGTAATTTCCAAATGTTGAGATGTCACTTGATGAAGTTCAGGCAAGTAGAAAGGAAGACAGCCAAAATTTGAATAGTTTTATCTGAAGCCAAATTCATATCATTTCTCTCACCTCAGAGTTCCTTCTATCCAGTTCTATAAAAGTATAAAAAATTGCTTCTACATTTAATATAAACTGATGCGAATATATTGCCTATTATGTCACTGAAAGTCCCATGTAATTGACAACATTGAACATGTTACACCAAATAAAAGTATACCTGCACTGTCAGAAGTACATCTCTTTTATAAGATGAGAGTTATGCTTTCTCTTAAATTTTCCTTTTTCCTACCCTCTCTGGACATACATAGCCAAATTTTATGCTAGTAATAGAATATGTTAATATTATCAATGTCATTCTATTTCCCTTTTCCTCCTTTGTGTTTACGTCAATTTACTTGAAGTTGCCTGAAATTCCTATTCAGAAGATTTGAGTTGAGGTTAAATTAAAGTTAGATGTGACAGGCATTGAATAACTTCTATTAGTAAATACAGATGAAGTTTCAACAAATATGAGGCAGAAAGAAGTCTATTTTTTATTAGCCTATGTGAATAGAATGTATTTTTGGTTTCTACTAGTGGTGATGAAGGAAAAAAATATACTTGGTTCACAGTCCAAAGAAAAATAGAGATGAGAGGGCTCTCCAAAGAGGAAGGGTATCCTCCCACATCTAGGCAGTCTTCATTCAGTGTACTCTGGACAGAGGGCATCAAACTTTCTCTCAATATCTCCGTGGAAAAATAGACCCTGCCATCATCTGCTTTCAACTTTTCTGTGTTTCCTCAGTGGTTTTCCCACTGAGATACTCTCCATGAAGCTGTCTGATTTCTTCATTCTTACCAATTTTCTCTCCTAGACTTCTGTCTAAGCAGACTGTGTTTTCCAAGATCGGTACTGATTCAGCCTGTTATTTCTGCTTTATGCTTCTGAGCACCAAGGGCTATGATATTAGCACAGTGTCCAAACACCATTGAGAAGAAAGCAAGGCCCCAAAGGGTGAAGGCATTAATGAAAACAATGAGCACTTTAGTAAGAAGCCCAGGGTGTTTCAATCCAGTGTCCCAGAATGATATATAACTTTGCCAATTGTAGCAAGCATCAGGGATTGATTATCTCTTATAAGTTGTGAATACAGGTACTATTTCCATTCATGCAAAATTATTTAGAAAGCAAAATATGGAACTGTTTTCTACTAATTTAAATGGTAAAAGAAGAAGGCAAAGGACTGGAATTCTTGCCATGCTCAGCCCTAAAACAGAAGATCCTCTGTTTGGGCAACAGTGCTGTGGATATAGCCAAGAGACTGCTTTGGCACAAAAAAGAATATATCAGCATTACCACTGCCAGTTACATTCCATTGCCTTTAGTTTCCTGGCTGAGTTTATCTGTGTGTTTGGGGGAGGGGAAAAGGCAAGAGGGAGGCAAATCTGGCAGCCATTTCTCTTCAACTCTACAATGTCCTTTTTAGTATCTAAACAAGAATATGCTCCTATTTCATCATCATTTTGCAGGTCTAACTATTGGGAATATCAACACTGTGATAGTTACCACAATATTGCTGAACACAGCTATTACTCTGCTTATAGAAAATCAAGGAAAGAAAAAAATTGATTTAATGAACCTTTGATTACTCTGATGTTTAATTTTTAGTTTAAGTTCTAGCCATCTATTGCTGTGTAAAACTAATTTTAAAAAGAACAGAACATAGTTGTATAACAATAATGTATTATCCCACACAATTCTGTGAGTTGAATCAGCCCAACTGAGAAGTTATTTCTTGGGGTCTACCATGCAGTTGAAGGAAGATGTAGGCTGATCTTGTGGTCATTTTAAGGCTTGACTGAATTGGAAGTCCAAAACGTCTCCCTTACATGACTGACAGTTGATGCTAGCTTTGCCTAGGCTCCTATTTGGGGCTGATCACTGGAGCACCAATATGTGGTCTTTCCATGTGGCCAGGGCTTCTTCCAGCATGGAAGCTGTGTTCTGACAGGGAGTATCCTAAACATGAGCATTCCTAAACCCAGAAACTGGCACAACACCATTTCTGCTGAATCTAATTGTTCAGAGCAGTCACAGAGATCTCCCAGAATCAAGACAAGGGAGAGGGACACAGACCACACCTCTGGATAGGTGGAGCATCCAAGAACCTGTGGCCATCTTTTATCTGCCACACTTTAATTATTACCATATGTGGGGAGTCGCATCTTAATTAAATGGCTAAAATTGTTTCTGAATATCATGAAGATATTAAAAAAATCCACAGTTAAAAATTTGCAGAGTAGTAATCAGCAAAGCACAGTATATTTGTATCTTGCTGGTAGGTAAAGAACATTAACAAAATTAGTATAATTTGATTTATATTCTAACCCTCTTTACTCGTGAGCTAATTTTTGGAGGACTGACAGATATTTCAGCATAAGACATTCTCCTACTGGCCCAGCGGGAGTGAAGATGTTAGTGTTGTTTGTAGAGGAGGTGAGGGGCCATTAAAGATATAAGGTGTTAGGTCTCTAAATATCCTTCTCCTTTCATGGCATTGAGGGCCGAAGTAAAGTGAGCTTCCGATTAACTCTGATTTCAACAAACCCATGGTTCTTTCATTAGATATTCCCAGTGGTTTTTACATTGAAGTCTTCTGTGTTACTATTACCCCTGCTTCCCCCTCTCTTAAAATGATACTTATACCCCATAGGAACCCTCTTTCCAATGTGTCTCCTGTGAAATTCAGATGACTTCTCATCTGTGTCCTAGTCTTTTGCATTCAAAGTGAAATTTTCTTGACCCATCACTCAATGTCCATGGGTTAGGGAAGTCCAAAACATTTCTCATGATCAGGTCAAGCTCTCAAAAGCATTCTCGTGGTCAGTTATTCTATAAGCATCGTATCTGTTTCACCCTGCTTCATTTAACACCGTCTGGATTAAAGTAGCTCATATCTACTAAAGTAGCTCAAGGTCTCTATTAGAGGAAGAAGAAAAACACATGTGTACATCTAATAGGCCGAGGAATTGAAATACGCTAATAATTGGGGAGAGTACACTGAAGGTCTTAGTGTATTGGAGCATTAGAGCAAATAATGGAATATCCACAACCAAGTGATGAAGAGACAAGTATAAAATTTTTTCATGTTATCTAGTTCTGGATACACACTTTGGAGGATGAGTGTTCATGATACCATATATCCTGAGTATAACCTGTGTTTCCTTAAACCTCTCTATTTGCAGGAAACAGCACTGGCCATGTTTGTCCTACTTTTATAACCAGTTAAAAGTATATCTTGATCATGTGGTTTTCCCTTACATATTTAAATTTATTTTAAGTCTTTTGAAAGCTTGATCTCTAATTCTTGAAATGTGAACAAGAATAACAACAAAACAGAAAGCAAACAAACAAAAATACCCCAAACAAATCAACACAACAGAATTATTTAAAACCATAGCAACAAAAAACCTGAGTTAAGCATAGTGGGATATAACTATATTTAAGCCAGTTAAGTATTTTACAGAGTAGTTAACAAGATTCTTAGAAAACTGATCAATCTTTTGAAAGGTAAAAATCAAGTAAAACTTACATCTCAATGTTTGTATCATATTCCTTTCAGTGTCATATCAGTTTAATATTGCTTTTGGGATGAGCTATTGCCGCATTCTGCCTATTTTCTTCTTTCCAACAGGATAATACTGTTCATATGCCCAATAATGACAAATAGATTTCATCTCATGTGACAACTCTAATCAATTGATACTGGATGCTTGGGGCATTGTTTTGCAAACAGTTCTGAGGCTATGTCTGGACTCAACAGGACTAAAAGTTCTTTATATCATCCAAGGGCATGATGCAGGAAGTTGAATTACTAAGTGAAAGATATCAGTCATCCCCACATTGCCTGCTAAGAACTATGGACAGGGATTTATCCTTGGTGTTTCAAAAGCCCATCTGTGGGTCTAGTCATTGCTATACTCCTCTTATCTAGCATAAAACGAGCATTCAACAAGATTAAGAAATGAATGAATCAATAAAAAGTACTGGATTTTGGTTTTTTAAAAAATATATGTCTGTAATGGACATACAATGGGAAACAAATGGGATGGACAAGTAAGGAAAGAGAGAACTAGTAGCCTACACCAACAAATGTGTCTTCCATATACCTCAGTAAACCTTAAGAATGTGGCATAAGATTTAATACATACTCCGGACAGCTTGTAAAATTTACCTCCCCTTTACCAAAATATCTGTTTTATTAAATATCAAATAGTCTGCAGTAGATATTTTCTAGTTAGAAAACCATGAAATTATTTTAGAACTGGATGAGATTCTAAAATTTAAACTTAAATTAGATTGAATTGTTAATATTTGAGTACATGACTATTCCCTGGATCCAAACCTTCACCCTCTGCTAGGCTAAGACTGTAGTGTAGGGCAGAACGTGTGTTATATACAATGTCCCTTCCCACACATAGCCATAAATCTTTCTCTATAAACACTTGGGAATCATCACCTGATATTATGATATGCTTATGAAATCCGATATTTTACAAATAATTCTAGTTGAATCTTCTTGGTCACCTCAGAAATTACATGAAAAATACTTCTCTGAAGTGTTTTTGAAATTATTCGAAAGTTCAGAATATTTTATACATACATCAGATATCATATTGTTGCTAACAATAACATAAATAAAAGCAACAATAATTTCTCTACTTTTTAACATAGTATAGCATACTATACTTAGATAAACTATACTTAAATATACAGACATTCCTCAGTATGCGTAGGGGATTGATTCCAGGAACTCCCTACTCCATACCAAAATCTGGAGATGCTCAAGTTCCTTATATAAAAAGGCATAGTACAGTTGGCCCTCCGTATCCACAGGTTCTGCATCCATGGACATGGAAGGCCAACTGTACTGTGGTTTCCGTTCTGGCTTCATCCTTTATATGTCATTTTGGATACGTAGCTTAAAGTTTCTAGGTTTTCTTACTGGTAAAGGGACACAATAATTGTAACTACATCAAGAGAGTATATTATAAATGATTTTTGTTTTTTGTTATTTCTTTAATCATGTATGTAAAATGAGACAATTTGTTACAGCATTTCATCGTTACTACTTCAAGCGTGAGATTTAAAAAACTGGTTTTCTTGAGATAGATTATTTGCAACAAATAAAAGCAATTTGTGATCACCAACCCCAAATCTTCCACAGTGCACTTAGAGGTCCAGGATACATCTTCACAAGGATGGGAGATTTCTCTCTGATATCTTTCTCCATAGCCATGAGAAAACACAATTTCTGGCTCTGAGGTGACATACTCCTGACTCTTAGAAATGCAGTTCTAAATCTTTATCTTACTTGATTCTTTTGATATCTCTATCCGTCTCCTTCTTTTGGAAAGTCTTGAAGCCTTCCCTTGCTGTATCTCTAATAATCTCTCTCTTATACTTCTAATAATTCCTTCCCAGTTTTACACCTTACCTCTTAAATGTAAGTATTCACCAAAGTTCCAGCATAGTTTAACTTTACTGTCGTCCCTCACTAGAGCTCCGCATATGTGAAGACAATCAACTACCCAACATTTCACCATATCTCTCAGGCACCTCAAGCTCCGCTGAAATGACAATAATCAAACTTTAAATTAAATGCTCCTCCTGTAGTCGCCTGCCTGTTAAAACCACCAGTCACTGTTGTGCATAACACAAATCTGAGGTCCTGAATTTTTTTCTCTTCTCTCCAATTACTATGATTCTACTTATCAACTCTGCCCTGAACTTTCTACTTCCTTTATTTTATCTTTCTTCAGTCACCCTGAATCTCTTCTTGGCACATTTGCCCAAGGGATCTCTCTAGAATGTAGGACTCATTATGTCTCTGCCTCCCTTAAAGTCTTCCCACAACATCCTGCAAACTTCAGAATGAAAGTCATGATTCTTGGCATGACACAAAATCTTTCATTGTCTATTTCCCCCCTGCCTCTCCAGCAACTTCTTACCTTGTGGCCCTGCACTTGACCATAGTGTGTACCCCTACAAAATGATTTGCTGTTCCTGGAATAGCTGTCTCCCCACCATGCCTTCTGGCTTGTCTTCCTTTTTTGAATTTCTCTTCAATCTTTAGACTGCTTATCAGTCTGCTTGCTAATTCATGGCTTTAAAGACTCTACTTCCTTCTTCCCTCTTGCCATATTTTGCCACCTTCATTATTATCAGTATCATATAACAGGTAAAAGTACTAGTACTAGTAGTAACAGTAATCATATACTGCGCACTTAATATTCCCATTTTAAAGATGAAAAAACTGAAGCATAGAGTGGTCAAGTACTTTAACCCCAAATCTTATAGCTTCCATTTGGGTCAGGAGTTAAAAACCAAGCAATCTGACTCCAGGGTTCTACTTTTTAACAAAACTGTTCCTCTTCCCTATCCTAGAAGCCTAGTCACTGAGTTGCAAGGGTCTATCCACTTGTTTGTCTCCTTCAATGGTCTCTGAATTTCTTGAAGTCAGTGTCAAGTCTTTATCATCAAATTCTCAATGCATGGCTTTGATTTCTTCATTCCCAGGTTTTTCAAGTAGGGATATGAGGAAAAGAACTTGCCAAATGTAAGAAGCCTGATTAAAATTTAACACTAGCATTCAAAAATATTGAGGACTAGGGAAGAAAGGAAGGATAGGTATTGTAAGTTTAAAATGTAATGAAGAATGAATTCATTCAGCTGTTATGGAGTAGTTACTAAGGCTACACAATGTGTTAGTTGATCTAGGGGGCAAGATGAAATAAGAAGTATCTTAGTGGAATACTTTTTTCACAGTCACTTCTTATCCATTCTGAACAGTTATTTATGTGGCCTCTGCTACAATATGTATTCTAGGTAAATATCATATCTATGTATTTGCCATTAAGGTCGTAAAATTTCTGTGAATTGGGTGTGATTATTCCTGTTTACAGCTGTTGAATCTAGAGACAGAGGATTTCAGTGACTTATCCAAGTTCACATTTTTACTACACCAAAGCTCACTTCCACAAATATATAATTAAAGAGGAGAGAGAGAGAGAAAGAGAAAGACAGGAAGGAAGGAAGGAAAGAAGGAAGAAAGGAAGGAAGGAAAGAAGGGAGGGAGGGAGGGAGAGAGGGAGGGATTGTATACATTTGTATGTTTGTGTGTGTGACTGAGTATGTGTTAGTATGTGTGTATGTCCACCAGGTACCAATTGAGTCCTCCTATACTCTCTTCAGGTTGGGCCAAGGTTGGGGGTAGGGGCTGTGGCTGCTTGGCAGAAGTATGGAGTACTGGAGGAGAGTAGAGAGGGCAGAATATTCTCCGCCTTCCTACCAAAGAGATTGGGTCAGATTGGCTCACTCCCTCAACCAAGGTTCACTGCTTTCCTCAAAGCTGCTGACTCTGTTCAGGTCTATCTTCTCCACAGGCCTGGGGGTGGAAGGCTCAGGTCACTGAACACTGACCAGACCTTGTAGTTTCCCAATGCCTGCCCTTTGCAATTAATCTCTTTGTAAATAAAATTTTCTATATTAAGAGTGCCATGTGCTTACTGTGGGACCCAGACTGATGTATTGGGTGTTTGTGTGTTTATCAGTACACAATCATTACAGTTCTTTTACTGTCTAATTATTTCTCTACATTCTATAGCATCATGTCATTATAAATTTTATAGTGCAATTACTTGACTACAGTAGAACTCACAAAATAATTAATGACAAAAAGTACGGATCTTCTATTAAGGTCCATAAGGTAATCTGTAATATTTTTGCTGGATATAGCCAATTGCTCACATATAAACAGAATCCTGTCCCTTAATATTAAGCAGATTTCTAGAGGAAAATGTCTTATAGTATTTGCAGCTAGGTTTCCTTTGGCTTTGAAAAGACCAAAGCTATTATTCTAAAGGGAGGCTAAGGGAGCAACAAGTGTTGCACTTTCAATTCCCAGATCAGCAGTGATGATAGCACAGCATTATTTACTTCCACTTTCCAATAGATTCTGCTTAGCACTGTCAAGATCAAAGCTGAGCAAAACTCTCCCTTCTCACCACTTTGTCATCCTTACTCTTACAGGCATGAAAATGAAAATTCTTCCCTGTTATGGGGAGATAATGTTGCTCTGGTTATAAAGGTAAAGTAGATTTATCACAATAATTGGGAGTATGATTCTCCATTATGGTTAGTGATTGCAGAGACGGTTGACATGAAAACACTAAATTTTATTTATTTTTTCCTCCTTTCCTCAACATTTCTTCAATTTCTACATAAAGAACTTCATTGTGTACATACTAACGAAGTTTATCTCCAGGATGATTAGGCATATCATAATTTGGAAATTTATATATTATATATTGCATATATTACATATACATACACCCTGATAGTGACTACATGATTTTTTACCTCTGTAAGGCTTTGGATAGAGTGGTTGAAGTGTGGAAGAATTTGGAATTAATGTTGAATAGGTCCATGACCTGCTCTTTCTTCAATGATGACGTATTTTAAGGCTTAAGTGATCCTATCACACTAAAATTTATGATATACTATTCAAGAAACTTGATCAGAATATAATTTTGGCTCATTATAGTGTAATAATAAGCTTTATAGTACAGTTTCACTGCACTGTTTGTGTTAAAGTGATAAAGAAAGTGAACTATATCTTTTTATTTTTTCTTTTTTTTTGCCAAAGTTAGATTTAATGACCTCTCATTTTCCCAGGACATCCTCATTTATTAGATAACCAAATTCCTTTGGATCTCTCTTATTTTCCCAATATAATTTAAAATCCATTTTCCCCTTGATTTGTTAGCTATACATATTATTTCCCTGCCCACAATTCACATTCCATTAAAGAGTTGTGATTCTACAAGACACATTATACTTATACCCTGAACTAAAAACAGTGCTCCCTTGGCATATTTTCACCTGAAAATCTAAGGATATATTGCACACAGTTCAAATAGCTTCTGATTAAAGATAATAATCTCACCTAAGAGTTCAAAAAATTCGTAAGTACGTAATAAGAACATAAAAGATTTATAAGTAATTTACTAAATTTAAAACACGCATGTCCGGAGTAACCTGTGTTTTTTCTAAATGATGTAGCTTTTCTCCAAATTGATGCTTGCGTGTATTGCAGTTGTGAAGAGAGACTCTGGTCCACCCCAATCCTGCTCTCCCTCTGCTCCCCAACATTTCAAGCTCTATTTTCAGTGTGTGTCATAGGACTGCATTTATTCACTACTCCCTAGCGTCAGTGCTAAACAAGGAGTTGGGAGTGGAAAGGAGGTGTGCTGCTTTTGGTTGAGTATTTGTCTCTGTGAGACATTCCAGAGATCTCTGTTTCCATTTGTTCCCATGACTAGCTGCATTCAAGACAGTCCCTGATATCCTTGATCCTTGAATGATTATAGTGAGCAGATCCTTCCGTTCACCTACAATGGATATATAACTTAACAGGGAAAATATACATTTGTAGTTTTAAGTCACTAAAATGTAGGATTGTTTGCTACAGCAGAATAATTTACCGATCCTAATTAATACAGAGCCAAAACACAGAAAAAAAAAAGTGAAAAACATTCTTGGCAAAGACAGATCCTGATAAGCTAGGGAAAGAGAAAGATATACCTTTAAGAGGAGTGCTAAAAGCAGGATTTATGAAAGATACTTCCAGGACACACTTACAAAATAAAGAAGTTATAACTACACAGCTTTTATATGAAATGATGAGATAAAGGTTTAATTGATGACTAAGACTCATCCATTGTCCAGATGGATTTTGACAGAGATTGCAGAACAATTATGATGTCTGTGAGTCCTCTTAAAGGCATAGCTAAGAGACTGTAAACCTCAGTATGAAAGGGCCATTTCCTTTAAGAAGAACAGATGCCTGATCTGATTAAGTCCAACAAGTGCAGATTATCAAACCATTAGACAGATTTTAAAAAAGATTAACTGAAATGAATTTATACTTTACATAATTTAAATGCTTTATCTGCATGATTCTGGATCAATTCAACAAACTAAATTTATATTTTATAATATATACTATTAATTTCTGAAACATTTTTTATCTTACCATTTTGTGACATCTATATCTATGGAATTTTATAAGTATATACTACCTTTTCTTTCTAGGTTTTCTTTTCTCATCTTATATACTTAATAGTATATGTGAAATTGTTCTAATAATAACTAAATTATTTTTATGGGGACTTGGTATTATAAGAACTCATTAATTTTACATCATTAAGCTTGGTAAGCCAAACATTTTGGGGTGAATATTTTTAAATTTTGTACTAGACAAGTGTGAGTCAGTATATACTATGAAATATTTAGCACTTGATCATGACTATTTAGTTTTAAGTATTTTACACAAATGAACTAATCAGCAGAATGACTTACTAGTACCACGTAAAAGGAAGAAAAACATAACATCAAAGTATAAACCTTTATTAATAAGCATATTTCAAACTTGTTTCATAAAGATATATTAATAATAAGCTAATACACTATTGGTTTATATTGTTTCCATAAAAAATGAAGATGGGCTCTACAGTTCAAATCCAACCCCTTTCTTCTTAATCACATGCTAATCTGCATATATGAGACCATTAGATAAGTACCACTCAGGGCCCAGTGAGGAATGGAGTGTTCTCCAACCTCTTATGTCATTTTTCCTTGGCTGAAAGGAAGGAACCTCTTATGTCACCTGCATGTGACTGCTGTGACAAGGAAAGCCCCTTTAGGGCCACCAAACATCCTATTTCCAAAAGACCAGTCCTACTTAGCATGAAATATTCCGTATTATACAGGAACGCTAGATAAAACACCAGCACATCTATTCAGCATGAAATCTTTTTTTTTCCTTCTCCTACACATGTCATTTGTAATTTGTTTAGTGTAACAAGGTAGATATGGGCATAATATTTGAACATATGAGAATCTTTTTTCTTTCACATTATATTATAGTGATCATTAATATTATGCTCAAAATTTGAAAAAATACATATGTATGTACTCCAACAACTTAAATACATTTATGATTCTATTATTCTTTAGTCTAGATGCCGTTTTTGCCTGATTTCACATGTCAGGGTATGAGATGAGAGGGAAGGTATACAAGGTCTTTTTCGTACCACCTACATGCTGTCAGTGCCAGAAGTAAGACAAAATCTACACAAGGTGGAGAGTTTCACCCATATATTCAGCAAGGTAAAATAATAATGTGAAAGTTTCTAAGAAAATGAGAACGGATGCTTAAAAACAATTCACGGAGATCAAGTTTGGGAATGGTGAAGTGAGGACCTCAGTCATAGAACAATGAAAATACTAGCAAAAGCCCTAAAACTATTTCAGAACTCTGGAAATTACCCAAAACTACAGAACAAACTGGAAATCTTCTATCAAACAGCAACTACCAACCTTAGTAGCACAGCAGGATCTGTGATGCTTTAACTTCCTCTTTCCCTAGCATAGTGACACAGTAATCATAAAATAAACAAACAACCTACCTCCCAAAAAACAGTTTTTTTTCAGCCAACAGAAAGGACTGACCCACTGAACCATTCTGTAATTCTGTTAAATGTAACATCCCCAGAAGCACAGTCAATATTGTGCCCAAATTTGAAGCTCCCTGGAAAATATCCCTTCTGGGGTGTTATGGCTATTTGATTTAATTCAGAGTTCAGCAAAGTTCTATGTCAAGGATATTACCAAAACAATACAATTTTGCTGGCAATATCACTGGTGTCTAAGACTGTGATTTCAGGCAATCAAACAAGATCTTTGCCAGGAATTTCTGAATGAAATGATCACAGGGAACTTAGAAAAACTCCCACAGGAATTTTAAAGGCAGCATATGTGCACAAGGCTATGTAAATGCCCAGGACAGACTTGGGAAAAATAGAAAGCCCCACACATCTCTAGCAGACGTTGAGGTGTTGAGGCCCTGTGTAAGCAGGAAGTGAAAGTTAAAGCTGTATTGTAAACTGACTGAAGTTTAAATCATACCTTCTCACACAAATTCTTTTGACAGAGAGTGAAAGAAATAAAGGTAAGGTATTTTAGAAAATCTTCTGATCAATCACTGACTGTTTCTGAGAATCTGATTTGGAAAATCTTCTGACCAACCACTGACTAAATTATACTGACCCTGGGCTGAATTTAGGAAGTTAGGCTTAAAATTAAAACAAGAACTTAAAAAAATTCTAGTAGATTTCAGTGACTGCACAACACAGGGAATATAAAAATCTACAGATCTAGTCTGAGAAAGTGATTTAAAAAGCAGCAACAACAAAACAATGACAAAACAAACCAAAACAACAACATAAATAGCATCAAAAAAAAACCACAAAAAAACCTCTGGGGGAATGAGGAAGAATCTGAAACCAAAGTTACACTATATTATCTAAAATAACAAGTTTTCAATGTCAAATACAAGTCATACAAAATAATTGGTAGTTATGCCATATAAAAAAGAGAAAAAGTAAAAGTAGACAATGGAAAATTTTTATGAGAAGGGCTGGATTTTGAAGGCAGTAGTTAAAGGCTTTAAATGAACCACCATAAATATGTTCAAAGAACTAAAAAATACCATACTTTAAAAAGTAAAGAAAGTATAATAACAACCTGCCATCAAATAGAGAATATCAATAAAGTGATAGAAATTATAAAATGAAACCAAAAAGAAATTTGGAGTTAAAAAGTACAATAGCTGAAATCTGAAATAAGGATTCTCAATAACATATCTGATCCACCAAAAGAAAGAATCAGTGAACTTCCAAAGATGTCAGTAGAGATTATGCAGTCTGAGGAGCAGAAAGGAAAGAAGTGAGGTGACATGAACAGGGCCTCAGTGATGTGTGACACTGTCAAACATACTAACACACATAACAACAGACAGAGAAAAAGGAACTGAGAGAATATTTGAAGAAATAATGGCCAAAAACTTCCCAAATTTGATGAAAGGTGTGAATCTACGTTTAAGAAGCTCCATGAACTCCAAGTAGCACAAACTCAAAGAGCTTCATACCTAGACTGATCATAGTCAAACTGACAAAATTCAAAGAAAAACAGAAACTTAGGAAAGCAGCAAGAGAAGAATATACCTTATTATATACAAGAAACTCTCAGTAGGGTTAACACCTGACTTCCCATCAGAAACCATGGAGGCCAGAAGATAATAGGATAACACATCGAAGTGTAGAAATTAAAAGACTGTCAACCAAGAATTCTATATCCAGCAAAACTATCCTTCACGGGCTTCCCTGGTGGCGCAGTGGTTGAGAGTCTGCCTGCTGATGCAGGGGACACGGGTTCATGACCCGGTCCAGGAGGATCCCACATGCTGCAGAGCGGCTGGGCCCGTGAGCCATGGCCGCTGAGCCTGCACGTCCGGAGCCTGTGCTCCACAATGGGAGAGGACACAACAGTGAGAGGCCCGCGTACCAAACAAAAAACCCAAAAAACAAAAAAGCTATCCTTCATAAATGAAAAAGGAATAAAGACACTTCTAGATTAGCAAAAACTTAAGAGAATTTGTTGCTAACAGACTTCCATGAAATACCAGGTTGAAATCTAAGGAAACTACATAGTAACTAAAATTCACACAAAGAAATAATGAATACTCATAAAAGGTAACTATATAGGTAAATACAAAAAGAAAGTACAGACATACTTTTGTTTGTAACTTTTGTATTCTCCTATCTGATTAAAAATGACTACATAAAACAATAATTATAACACTGTATTCATGGGCTTATAATATATTAGGATATAATTTGCATGACAATAATAATATAAAGAAGGGAGAGGGAAGAAAAGTATATTGGGTCAAAGTCTTGTATACTATTGAAATTAAGTTAGTACTGATCTGAACTAGACTATTATAAATTCAGATGCTAACTGTAATCTACAGATCAGCCACTGAGAAAATAAATTATTAAAAAACCACACACGTGGAAATTTAAATGATACACAGAAATTTAAATGATATATGAAAAAGTGTCTATTTAATAATCAAGGAATAGATGAACAAAAGCCATATAGAACATACAGAATACATATGCCTGACATAAATACTATCATCTCAGTAATTACATTAAATGTAAATAAATTAAACACTCCAATCAAAAGACAGAGACTGATGAAATGAGGAGAAAAAAGGCCAAAATACACTATATTAAAAGACACATTGATAGAAATATACTATCCAAGTAGTAACTGCCATGCTCTAAATGTTTGTGTCCCCCTCAGATTCATATGGTAAAGTCCTAATTTCCAAAGGTGATGGTATTAGTAGGTGAAGCATTTGGGAGGTGTTTTATTCATGAGAGTGGAACCCTCATGAATGGGATTAGTGCCTTAGAAAGAGACTCCAGAGAGATCCTTAGCCCCTTTCTCCATGTGAGAATGCAATGAGAAGTCGCAACCTGGAGGACAGCCCTCACCTGACCATGCTGAAACCCTGAACTCAGACTTTTAGTCTCCAAACTGTGAGAAATAAATTTTCTGTTGTTTATAAGCAACTCAGTCTATGATATTTTGTTACAGCAGCCTGAATAGACTAAGACGGTAACCAAAAGAGAGCTGGAGTGGCTATATTAATTCAGACAAAATACACTTTAAAACAAAAAAGTGTTTCTACAGGTAAAGAGCGACTTTTCATAAGGACAAAAGGATTATGACAATTATGTGTCTACCTAGAAACAGCTCTCCAAATTATATTAAGCAAAAACAGACAGAATTGAGAGAATAATAATTGGAGATTTCAATACAACACTTTCTATAAAGGATAAAACGAGCAAAAGCTCAACAAGATATAAAAGACTTGAAAAGCACAATAACTAGACCTAATAGACATTTACAGAACACCCTATCCAACAATAGTAGAATGCACATTCTTTTCAAGTGTACATGAAATATTATCCAGCATATAGATCGTACGTTATGCCATAAAACAAACGTCAATACATTTAATTGTTTGAAATGATAAAAAGTTATGTTTTATTTTTATTTTTTAAAGTATGTTTTATGACCACAAGGAAATTGAATGGAAATCAGCAATTATAAAATTTTTATGAAATCATGAAAATTCACAAATATGTGGATATTATGCCATACACTATCAAATAAGCAATCAGTCAAGAAGGAAATCACAAGGAAAATAGAAAATACTTTGAGAAGAATGAAAACAAAAACACAACTTTACCAAAGCTGATGAGATGCAACTAAAGGAGAGTTTTAGATGGAAATTCACAGCTTTTACCACCTATATTTAAAAAAAAAAAAGAAAACTCTCATATCAATAACCTTCCAATTTAAGAAACTAGAATATTAAGAGCAAACTGAATGGAAAACAAAGAGAAAAAAAGTGAATAATAAAGATTAGAACTGAAATCAATAAAATGGAGACTAGAAAACAATAGAGAAAATCAACAAATCTAAAAACTGCCTATTTAAAAAGATAGGCAAAGTTGACAAACCTTCAGCTAGACTGCTCAAGAACAGAAGGGAGAAGATGCAAATTATTCAAATCAGAAATGAGAATGGGGGCATCATGACCAGGTTTACAGAGATTAAAAAACAATTGTAAGACGTACTATGAACAACTATATGCCAACAAATTAGATAATTCAGATGAAAAAAAAATTCTGGAAAGACATCTGGTAGATCTGTAATAAGTAAAGAGATTGAATTAGTATTTTAAATATTTCCTAAAAGAAAAACTCAGGACCAGATGGCTTTACCAATGAATTCTACCAAACATTTAAAGGAGAACTAATATTAATTTTTCACACTCTTTTAAACTTCTCAAATTATTGTATGAGGTCAGTATGACCCTGACATCCAAACCAGACAAAGACATCACAGAAAAAACAGAAAGATAGATAGATGAAAGAAAGAAAGAAAGAAAAAAAGAAAGAAAGAAAGAAAGAAAACTACACATCAATAAAAAGGTGAGCAGTTTTGCAGGATACTAGATCAACATAAAAAAATCAATATATTTTTATACACTACAAGTAGGTGACCCCAAAACAAAATTAAGAACAGAATTCCATGTAAAATAGCATCAGAAACGATGTAGGAATCAATTTAATCAAAGAAGTGCAAGACTTACACACTGAAAACTACAAGACGCTGTTGAAAAATATTTTTAACAATTAAAATAAATGAAAGCCATCCTATGCTCATGGATCAGAAAACTTAATATTATTAAGATGATAATACTCCAGTTGATCTACAGGTTCAATAAAAAGCCTTTTAAAATCCCAACTGGTTTATTTTTCATGGAAATACACATGTTGATCCTAAAATTCATATGGGAATTCAAGGGACCAGGATAGTCAAAACAATCTTGAAAAAGAACAAAATTGGAAAACTCAGACTTCTTGATTTCAAAGCTTAGTTTAAAAACTACAGTAATCAAGACAGCATGGTACTGGCACAAGGACAGACATAGATCAATGGAATAAAATTGAAAGTCCAGAAATAATCCTTACATTTATCATCAACTGATTTTCAACAATGTCAAGACTATCAAATAGGGAAAGAAAAGTCTTTTCAAAAAATGGTGCAGGGTCAGCTAGATATCTTCATGAAAATGAATGAATTTGATTGACATTTATCTCTCACAGTATAAAAGAATGAACTCAAACTGGATTATATACTAAATTTACCACTAAAACTATATTCTTGGAAGAAAACATATGCATAAATCATTAAAACCGTGGATAAGTAATGGTATCTTAGGACACAAAAGCACAAATGACAAGAGGAAAAATAAGTAAATTGGGCTCATCAAAATTAAAAACTTTCATGTTTTAAAGGACACCATAAAGAAAGTGAAAATACAAACCATAGAATGGGAGAAAATATCTAACAAGGGACTTGCATCCAAAATGTACAAGGAACTCTTACAAATCAATAATAAAAAGAAAACTACCCCAATTTTAAAGTGGGCTAAAGCTTCAAATAGATATTTTTCCAAAGAATATATTCAGATGGCTTATAAGCACGTGAAAAGTTATTTAACACCATTAGTTAGTAGGGAAATGGAAATTGAAATTACAGTGAAACACTAATTCACATTGACTAGGATGGTTATAATAAAAAACAGACAGTAACAAATGTTAGAGAGGATGTGGAGAAATTAGCACATACACTGCTGGTGTTATCATACACTTCTGGTAGGAATGTAAAATGAGGTGATGACTTGGAAAACCTTTCTTCAAAATGTTAAATACAGAAATAACATGTGACCCCAACTGTATTCCCAAGTATGTGACCAAGCAAAATAAAAAATTATTCCACACAATAGTTGAGCATGACAGTTCACAGAATTACTTATAATAGCTAAGAAATAGAAACAAGACAAATGTCCATCAACTGATAAATGTGTAAACATTAAGTGGTACATCCACACAATGGAATATATCACAAATAAAAAATAACAAAGTACTGATATATACTACAACATGGGTGAATCTTGAAAGTACTGTGATAAGTGAAAGAAACTAGTAACAAAACATTGTGTATTTTATAATTCCATTTAAATGAAATATCTAGAATAGGCAAATCTATAATGACAGAAAGTAAACTCGTAGTTGACTAGGGTTGGGGTGGTATTGGGAGGAAATGGGTGGTGACTGCTAAGAGATACAGGGTTTTTTTCTGGAATAATGAATATGTTCAAAACTTAGATGCACTGATGCTTGCCTAAATTTATGACTGTACTAAACCCATGGAACAGTACCTTTTGAATGGTGTATTTTGTGGTATATGAATTGTATTTCAATAAAAATGTAAAAAATTCATGAATAAATCTTAAATCTTTAATCTTCCATATTATGGTTGAAATCAATGTACTTAAGCTTGAGTAAATATAATATTAATATAATAACAATAATAATAATAATAAAATAGCCACCCTTTATTGACTGCTTGGTACAACAACCACGTGAGTATCAGGCAGTGATTTTAGTACATTAAGTCTGATTTTTAAGATGCTTTGCAGAATGGATAACATTAGTCAACATATTACAGATGAGCAAATGGAATGTCACATAGATTAAGTCAGGAGGTCACAGCTAATTATCTGATAAATGGTAGAGCCAGGATATAAAATCAGTATAAGACCCGTGTACTTTGCTTGTTCCATCTGGCCTTGAAAAATGCCTACAGCAATATTTCATAAAATGTATTTGCAGGATACTAGTGCCAATAGTAGCTCTAGATTTTGTATTTTAAAAGGATTGCATGGTTAAGACTGAGAAACACGGATCCCCCCCAAAATTATAACATATTGTATTGAGAGTCTATAATAAAGACACTAATCTAATTCATTCTGTATAGATGAGCAAACGAGCCCATATTAAGACAAATGATTTTCCTAGCATTTCCTCATCTATGGCAGCACAAAAATTGCCTTTCGAATAGGTGGTTTATTCCACTATATCAGCCTTATATCGAGGGCAATGGTTTAGCTAGATTCGTGGAGTACAATATTATGTTTTTGGACAATTAGCAACATGATCACGACTCTCTTGAAAATGAGTTACTTTACCTCTTACTACATATTAACACATTACTACGGTGCTGGCTTCACCCTATTCAAATAAAAATGATAAATTTTTTCTTGAATACCTTGTCAGGCATGCATGAATATAGGCAATCTCTAGCATTCTGATTCCATCAGGTAATGAGGAACTTTCATAACAAAGGCTAGAAAAGGCCTGGACTTGAGATCCTCTCTTGCCTACATAGAAAAATGAGGCTGGATATTTAACATGCACTCGTATGCCCAGTGAAATGTGCTAAGTATATGTCACTTATTTTTCCAAAATAAATGAAGAAAATGCTTAAAACTTTAACTGTAAATCCAATGAAACACCTACCTTTCCTTATTCCAATATTTCCTACTCATCACAGCTATAACAATCTCTGAAGCCCAGTCTGACCAGTAATCACCTACTCAATAACCATGCATGGTTTTTCTATTGTCTGCAATACAAAATCCAAATCCCTTAGCCTGTCATTTATGATTTTTTCCCAACAGATGGCCCCAGGCTTATTTACTATTCACACCTAATTTCCAGAAAACATCACAACTTGCTATGCTTCCAAATGAGACCCATACTTTATAATTGCTGGGTCTTTGCTTATATTTTTTCCTATGCTCAAAATTCTTTGTTTTCCCCACTGCTTAGCAAAATTCGAATCACTTTTCATCCCAAAGGCAACTTCCATGATAAATTTGTTCTAAATTCCCAAATCAGATATAAGTTGTACTTTTTCTGAATTCTTTGGAAAATATTTTGTAAAACTCATCTCATACATTTACACTCACAATCTTATTTTACTTTGCTAAAATCCAAGAGGAAAGAATTTACACCGAAGCCTCCACTATTATGCTACTGAAGAAACTGATGGTTAGAAAATAGCCCCAGGTGAAGCATATACCAAAGACCAGAAATTGGATTAAAAATAATTTAGCTAAATCCAAAATGTGAGCTTTGCGATAATGATAGTAGGTGACTTATTTTTTTCTTCTTTGTCATGCCAATTGTATTTTAGGCCTGTTCTCTTTACTTTTAAAAACAATTCTTTCTTGAAGCTCTTTACTTTCTGGCTCTGGGACCTGATTTTCCTCCCATATCATGTATATTCTATCTCAGTTTCTTTTTCAAAATTTTTTTACGTCTCAATCCCTAATTCTTGTAATGTCCCAACCTTGGACTCTTCCTCTTCTTTAATTATACTCACTGTGATAGTTTTAAATACTATCTATGTACTGTGACTCGAAGATTTACATATCCAACTCCAATCTCTCTGCTGAGCTATGGACTAAAATATTCAACCACCTGCTCAGAACCTCCATTTGGATGTCTAATTTAAAGTTAAACTATTCAAAGGAGATCCTCTCTTTGTCTCCCCTATCAAAGTACATTCCTATACCTTCTCTCTTACCATATCACCAAACAGCATACAATCTGTCCAGTAGTTCAAACTGAAAATCAGCAACGAACCTTGATTCCTCTTTCTTTCACATTTACCATCAGTAAGTTCTGCTTGTACCATCACAGTGTCTCACCACTTCTTACCACCTAGATTCTTACCGGGTTTACCGAAGCCACAACAAAATCTTGCCTAGAACTTGTCAAGTTTTTGTAAACAGGTCCTCTTCTTTCAATCCTGCTGCAGTACTAAAAAGCTTCCATCTTCCACTCACCACCATTCTCAACCTCTCTAAGCTGACTTGAACACACTGAATCATCAGGCTCCCTTGTATTCTAGATTGCATTTGTTTTTGGCCAATGGTGAGTGTGTGGGTTGGGGCAACAGCAAGAGTTAGGAACAAGACCTTTCCATGCAGAGTGACTTGAGGTTGACCAGTCCCTGAATTTAAGGTCTTAATTTTTATCAGACACTCCTCTTCACACAGCTCTTTCTTTCCCCATTTCACTAACTGCTCCACTCCTCTGTGCTTCTCGGTCCAGTAGTGGTAAAAGCTCCCAAGTATTGGCCCTATTTTATTGTTCTATAGTTTACTGATTTGTTGTCTTTATAAACAGTCCTTTTATTAAGCTTTCCACAAAGTAGCCAAATTGAGTGTGGCATTTGTGTCCAGCAAGAACTCCAGGTGATACACTACCTATGGCTTGTGCTATATATACACCATCTACAGCTTGTGCTATACATATCAACAATAATTATCTTTAAAAAAACAAAAAGTGAAATCATGAAATTGTTTCCTCTTGAAGCTCTTCTGAGACTTTCTAGTAAGGTCCAAATCTCTAACCATGGCCCTTAAGGCTTCTATGAGCTGGCTCTGGCCATGACTCCAGGTTCACCTCCCACTCTTCCCACTTTCATTCATTTTATTCCTGCTGTCTTGACTTTCCATTTTATTCCTCAAGCAAAAATATACCATACTGAGCTTATTTCTGTCTCAGAGCCATTGCATCTTGTTAGTTCTTCCTGAAATGTTCCTCACACACAGGCGATCATTGCTTGCTTCTTCATTTTATTTAGGTATTATTTAGACAGCCCTTCTTAACTACTCTTTCAAAAACATTCCCCAGGGCTTCCCTCGTGGCGCAGTGGTTGAGAATCCGCCTGCCGATGCAGGGGACACGGGTTCGTGCCCCGGTCTGGGAAGATCCCACATGCCGCAGAGCGGCTGGGCCCGTGAGCCATGGCCGCTGAGCCTGTGCGTCCGGAGCCTGTGCTCCGCAACGGGAGAGGCCACAACAGTGAGAGGCCCGCGTACCACAAAAAAAAAAAACACCAAAAAAAATACCAGTCCCCCATTTGTATTTAATATCTAGTTGTCTGTCTGACTTTTCCTCCTAGAATTTATCTCTACCCAAAATTGTATTTTATAGTTATTTGTTTATTTGAATATTGTCTGTTTCATTCACTAGAAGTTTCACAATGTCAAGAATTTTATGTCTCTTAGTTACGGTTACATTCAGAGTAAGAAAACAGTGCCCGGAATATACTAGTGTTATGAAAAAAAAAAAAGAATGATTTGAGTGCATGAATGAGTGAATAATTGAGGTAGTCAGGTAGGTACTATTATAGTCACCACCTTACAGACAATGAACTGAGAGTTAACTAGAAAATTGCAAACCTGAGAATACTGAACTATTTTAATAAAGGTAAGAACTATGTACTAATACACGTTTTATTTCCCTTAAGCCCTGACACAGTGCTTGAACATGGCAATCTCTCAATTGATTTATGTTCACTAATGATGGAGGATTTTTAAAGAAGGGCAATGTGGCAGCAACATGCAGACTGGCTTCTGGAAGGGAAGCTGGCTAGAAATTTATCTTAGTACTATGCATGTATTTCCATATAGTCTCAGACAACATAAATTGATCATTAAAAAGGTATTTTAGTAAAGGCATCTATGATTATTACAGTCAAGTATGAAGGCTTTACATATATTTATTTAAAATTGTTTACCTAGTTTGTAGATTATCCGGGCTTTGCTTGCTACTTGTCTTTAGGAAGTTCTGCTTTTTTGGACATTTCATGGTTCATTAATAAATTTATCAAAGAGTTTATGTAGGAAAAAAAACTATCAGAAATTCACTGCAGTCACTTCAAAATTTTTATTAGTAGCTCTGATACAAGCAAGTAACAGCATTTTAGAAATAAATGTGATATTATGTTATTTATATAATATTACCCTTGAATTCAGCTTTATAACTATTTTGCAAACCTATACTGAATATATAATAGTTTATAATGTGATGTGTGGGAATTAAAAAATGTAGATATCAAACCCACTCTGTCTTATTGGTTAAGTAATTAAGGAACACACATGGAAGCAAGTAGATACCCAGTTCAAGACAAGATGCTATGCAAGCCCACAGGATATACTGGATTAAGTGCAAAAAGTCGTGCAGAAGCTGCTTTAGAGGAAGAAAGTTGACGGAGACAGTCTCGCATGGAGAAAGGAAAACCTTGCATGAGCATTCAGCCTGCTGAAGATCTGATGATTATGATGGCTTTTCAATGAAGCAAACAGCCATAGCCTGTTGCCAGAGAAACCACCGCCTCATCCGTGAAATCCTAAGTGAGAGTGTGGTGTCAGACATTCGGTCAGTTGTCATAACAGCTAGAATGCAGGTCCTCGAACAACAGGTCCAGTCCTTAATGGCTCATCAGTGAAAACTAGAAGCTGAACTTCTTCAAATAGAGGAGTGACACCAAGAAAAGAAGAAGAAATTCCTGGAAAGCACAGATTCATTTAACAATGAACTTAAAAGCTTGTGTGGTTTGAAAGCAGAAGTGGATATGGAAAAAACTGCAGCTGAAATTGCACAGGCTCAGGAACAGGCTCACAAAAAGCAGGAAGAAAGGGAGAAAGAGGCAGTGGTGCAAGCTGAGCGCAGCCAGAGCAGTAGTGTTCCTGAGGAGGAGCCAGCAGCTAATAAGACCGAAGAAAAGAAAGAAGACAAGAGCGTGCTGAAGGACACAGAGGAGACACTCCTTGAAGAAATGACAGAAAGCCAACAGAATGGTGAAGAAGGCACGTCTACTCCTGAGGACAAGGAGAACGGGCAGGAGGGGGTGGACAGTCTGGCAGAGGAAGGGACCAGTGATAATAACACGGGCTTGGAGAGCACAGTGCGACCGTGGAGGAGCCACCAACGGATTCTGTACCAGAAGATGGGAAAAAAGAATGAATATTGCCTTGTTTTATATGTTCTAAATACTTTTTTAAATGAAAAAATGTTTTTTGAGTTAAAAAAAATTTGCTTAGGTTCTCCAAGATCATCCTAATATGTTTTTCATGAATAATTTTGATTTGGTTTAACCAAATATTTACAACCACAGCATGTGACATTTATGTCTAGAGCAATGGAATTTTGTTGTGCTTTGCATGATTGTGAATTTTGTGATTTTGATACTCGTCTAGTTTCTATATTTTTTTCCCTGAAAAATGAAGAAATAGCTACTAGTCCTTCTGTTACAATATTGTAAAACTATTTAGACCATGGTAATTCCATGAAATGAAGATACTTTCTAACCACAAAAACTTTACAATAAAAAATATCATTAGAAAATTAAGGATTTTAGGAACTATGCTCTCAGGTTAAGAACAGACTGGGATTCCCAAATCTAAGTCTAATGAGCAACATCAGAAAAATAACGAAGAATAGAAAAGCCTTCTTTCTTAAGGGTACATAATGCCTTCATATATTTCTTTTATGTAATTCTATATTCTTATGTTTGTCTCAATGTAAAAGAGCCTCTAAAACAATTTTAAGCATTATTGTTCTTGGTCGGTAAATTGCTACTAATCATTCAACCAAAGAACAGTTTCTGTTTTGTACAATGTCTATAACATTAAGATGTTAAAAAATACCATTATAGTGAGATATTTAGTGAACACTAAACTTAAACAAATTATGACTAAGTCAAATGAAGAAAGATAAAGACAAATTTGAATTCAATGTCATAATATCAATAAATACAAATTAGGAAATTTAAGTTGATACAGGTTAGAATCTACAATGAAAATATTAATACAGCAAACAGAACAGTGTTTTAAAAAAGCTACAGAAAAGAAAATAAGAAACAACTTTTAAATATTTTTTTTATTTTAGGAAAGTTTAGGAGTTGCAGAAATATTAGACTCCTTGTATATCTCACAATTTCAACTCAGGTTCTCTATTGTTGAAATTACCATTACACTTCTCACAACTAATGAAGCATTATTATTAACTAAGGTTGATATTTTATTCAAATTTCCTTAGTTTTTGCCTCATGTTCTTTCTCTGTTCCATGACTGCATCCAGGATATCACATTATATTTAGTTTCCTCAGGCTTCTCTAGATTATGAGAGTTTCTTAGACTTTCCTTTTTTATTTGATTACTTTGATAGTGTTGAGGAGTAGTCATCAAGTATATCATAAAATGTCCTTCAGTTTGGGCTTGTTTTATGTTTTTCTCATAGTTCCACAGTGTTTATGGATTTGGTAAGGAAGACCAAAGATCTAAATTGCCATTCTCATCACATCATATCAAGGGTACATGCTATTAACATGACTTTATCCCTGATATTAATCTTTTTCTCCTGGCAGAGGTAGTGTTTGTTAGGATTTTTTTCCACTTGAAAGTTTTCTTCTTTCTTCCATGATATACTCATTAGTAAGAGCTGCTGGTCCTTAGCACAGTCGAAAATCTGCCTATAACTTACAGTTGGCCCTCTGTATTTGTGGTTCCTCCATATCAGCAGTTCCTCCTTATCTATCGTTCTGCATCCAAGAATTCAACCAACTTTGGATCATGTAGAAACATTATATTTAATATTGAAAAAAATCCACGAATAATTGGAATTGTGCAGTTCAAACCCATGTTGATCAGGGTCACACATGAGGGGTGAGACTTTATCCTCCACCTCCTTGGGAAGACAGTAGCTACATAATTTATTTGTAATTCTTCTGCATTGGAGATTTGTCTCTCTTTCTCATGTATCTTTTTATTTAATCATTTATTTATATCAGTCCAACACACGGATGTTTATTTTATACTTTGGGTTAGAATCCAAAGCTACCATATTTATTTTATTGCTCTAATTGTTCCAGTTTAGAACCATTGAGAGTTTTCAGTTGGTTCCTGTGACCTCTGACATATCCCCACTGTTTTTTTTGTTTTTTTGTTTTTTTTGAGTACTGTCTTACATTTTGGCATGACAAAACACTCAATGATTCATCTTGTATATTCCGTGCCTCTATACTCCCTTCCTTCAACTGGGAAAAGTTTTCAGAACTGTCTCCTTATGAATCCTTTTTCCCTAGATATCAGGCATTTGTTAAGATTCTGGATGGGTTTCAAGATGGCTATTCTCCCAATTTCCCAGCTAGCACCATCAAGGAATCTCTCTCATGTCCTCACCAGGAGAATTTGGTGGGTTCCTGGAGTAAAGGTATGAATAAGTGTGGGGTCCTCTTATGATTGCAGTCCCCAAGAGTTTCTCACTTTCACGCTAGCCTGTACTCTGCCTCCAGCAGTTCCTCAAGATTACCATTTAAATGTTCCTACTAGTTTAAGGATTCTCATATTTTGTTCTCCAAGTAAGCAAATCTCTGGAGCTAAGTCTTTCTGGATGTGACTGTTTCTCTAAATTTGGGGGTTTCAGCTTGCCCTGTGATCTTTGCTCAATGATGGGTCAAAAAATTGATTTTTAATATTTCTGGGTTTTTAATTATAAGGATGGGAGTTAGGAATTGATGCTGAAATCCAATCTCTGGAAATACTTATAACTCATACCATGACTGATCATTGACAAAATGTAGAATTCCGTAAATAATAAAATTAGTAATGTTATACTAATAGTCATGCTTTGAAATATAACTTCTAAAAATTTAGAAAAATATTATTTTCAAATATCTACAAAAGCTGATCATTTACAAATATGAGACCACAAGTAAAACTTTAAATAATTTCAAGGCTAAAAAGATATATACTATATTTATAGTAATATTATTAAACTAGATCTTAATAGTAAAAGGAGAAAATAATAAATTTGTGCAGTACTTTTATAAACATTTTCTTAAATATTAAATGGAACTATTTGTTAACCTCATCATACCTAGCACTAGTTCTATTTATTTTCATAACAATAATTTTCCACAAAATGTCAATATTTGTAGTTATATATGGTTAGAAAAATTATTCTAACAAAAACAGAATATATTTTAATTTTTAAAATAAACATCATTTTAAGCTTTCCAATTAAAAATAATTCATATGTTTTTGACACAATCAAAGCTTCTCATTTACAAATTTAGAATCCAATCCAAGTAGTTACCAATCACTGGATCCTGAAATATTTGCACCCAACATTAAAGACAGTGCATAGTAACAGATGCACATTTAATACAACTATAATTTTGCCTAATTAGCTAGCCAAGTTTTAAAATGGAAACAGCGTGCAGTTCCTTTAAGATCACTGTCATTCCTTGTAACCCTGAAGTGAAAAAATTCAAATTCCTTGTCGGAAGATTGCAGCCGCTATAGAAACCATCAGGATCTGTAGCAAGGTTTCCATCCATTTTTGTCTTTCATCAGTTTCCTCCCTTGCTGTTTTATGGGAGATATATGCTTTAAAAGAGTTACCTAATTGAACTTCATTCTGAAAAATTAATTCTTTAAAATAGAATTTTTTTTTTTTTTTACTTCTACGTTTTTTCACTTTCTATGCTTTTCTGGGGAAAATGGATTTGTATAAATATTTTCAACTAGACTGCTTGGTTTTACTCAGCTTGGTGATTTAAAAATTGTTATTTTAATTCTGAGCTTACACCCTGAGGCAGTTTCATGAAGAGCACAATTTTTGAAAATCAACTGAATCAATAGGTTGTATGTTATGGTTTTTAATTTTTTATGATAAATGTTCCTTGCAGCTTCAGGCCTTCCATCTTGAAAGATTTCACATTAGAATATGAGGCAACAGAGTAAAGGTGAAATGACAGTTGGAATGATTCAAAACTTATCAGCTTATAAACAACTGAAATATAAGTTAGGAATAATACATCACTTGTGTCGAATGCGTGTCTAAACATCATAATTTTGTAGCCTCAAAAATAAATCAATTATTTTAAATAAAGCCTTTCTTTTCAAGAGGAGCTGAAGGGAATAAAAAGAACTTTTCACTCATTTGAGAAGGAAATGAATCCATGGGGGAACTTTGCATGGGGGCCTGATGGAGTATAAAGAGACAACCAGAGCCCAAAGCAGGCTTCTTAAACTTATTTAAAATATTTCTTTTTGCATTTTTTTTATTTTAAAGCTTTCAAGTTTTAATCATTACCATATGGGATTTAGAAAGAAATTGTTAAGAAATAATTGCTCACAATAATCATAAGTAGTCTGAATTAAATTAGAGCAGAGAGTGAGAGACGATGCGGTGAGTATGAATTTGCTTTTAAAGACAAATGCTTAATGGAAGGGCACGTTTAATATTGTATGTGAAATCATTTGTTACTGGCAAGACATCCTAAGCATTTCAAGTTCAAATGGACAATGTTAGTATTTGGATTCAGTTATCACCCATGGATTTATCATTTTTTAAATGCTATTAGTCAATTATTAACATATTAGGGAAGATACTTCCTTAAGTGTACCATCTTTGTAAAGGAACTTCTAAAAAGTTTTGTGTAAATAATGTTATATTGTTCTCACAGAATATTTGATGTATTTTTTTAAAGGAAAGGTAAAAATACCTTAAGGGGGCTTCCCTGGTGGCGCAGTGGTTGCGCGTCCGCCTGCCGATGCAGGGGAACCGGGTTCGTGCCTCGGTCTGGGAGGATCCCACATGCCGCGGAGCGGCTGGGCCCGTGGGCCAAGGCCGCTGAGCCTGCGCGTCCGGAGCCTGTGCTCTGCAGCGGGAGAGGCCGCAGCAGAGGAAGGCCCGCATACCGCAAAAAAAAAAAAAAAAAAAAAACAAAAAAAAACAAACCTTAAGAAACAAACACCACACATACATTTTCTTCCCCTGTACATTGAAACTACACAGAAATAGTGACATTTCAAAAGCAAAGAGCACATTTAACTCCCCCTACAAAAGACACTTCCCTCTAAAAAGAAGTCAGATCTCATGGAGAAAAATGGGGGATTTACAGGACAAGGAAAGTTCAAAGAGAATGTAGAACACCTTCCTGGCCAGAAAGAAAAAAACAAAAAAAGAAAGCTCTCCTTTAAGGAAGAATGCCAGGTAATAAAAACAAGGGGAATAATGAAAACTGACCACCACTCTAGCAAAACAATAGATGCAGACTTGATCAACAATGAGTGTGAAAGCTACTGAGTGAAGGGAAGGATTGAAATCAGAAAGTATGCTTTTAAAATGGAGAGGTCTGGCTGTCACTATCTTAGTCAAGTGGTTAAAATTGGCATTGTTAATGGTGAGACGGCCTCACTTGATATGCCTCCCAAGGGCACATCATAATCTTGGTGGTTTGAAGTTGCTTTCATAACTTTCACCTGAGTTTTATTCTGAGGAAGCAGTCAGAAGAATCTGGGTATAGGATGATCTGCAGGGCTATTTGACCACACCATTCTAATAAATAAATACAATGAAGAAATGAGGGAGGTGACTTAAGACACATAGCAGCCAAATGTACTATGTACTTTGACTAAGTATCCTTCTGAATAATCCCTAGATTGCTTCATACCCTAAGTTGCTGTGGTTGTTGTCTCATGGACCTACTTCCCTGGACGGATAAGTTGATGAGGCTTGATGACTGACTGAAAGCAACTAACTCTATGCCAACCACCAGCCGCTGTGGTGATAGGGCATGATCTGCTCCCAAATTCTTTACACTGAAAAGTTACCAACTGAACCAATCTTAACTTCTCTTTTTTTCCAGTTGAAGGGAGAGCTCTGTGGAAACAAACAGCGTATAGCAAAAAAAAAAAAAAAAAAAAAAAAAAAAGAGAGAGAAATGAGGTAGATAAGGGAAAAGACAGCCAGAAAGAACCAGAGCCTGCCAGGTAGAACAACAGAAGCCTGCTTCTGAGGAGACAACTACTCGTATGAATGCTGGGCTGTTAGCCTGCTGTTGGACTACCAGAGTGACACGTGCCCTGAATGACATTCAAATATTTTATGCTTCCTAACTAGGTGATTGTGCAGATATTCTGAATGATGCTCTTGTTTCTCATGAAGCCCTCTGAAAAAAATGCTTCCTTCACTTTCTTATTTATACCTAAGCTAAGCTCCTATTACCTAAGCTGTCTAGGTATGACTACTGAGCAAGAAAAGTTGAGTAAATAGTATTATTAACATACATAACTCAACTGAGTTAGGTGGGAAATACCAATGGGTGCCCAAGAGTTTTTATTCAATCTTCATTCCCCTAAACAAAGGGTTCTATTATAGTGATATATTCCAGCCAGCGCCCACAACAGGACACTGGCCTGATTCTATTAATGCTTTTTATCCATATCGTTGTTGTCTGTAACTGATAATCAGGATTATAAAGTCTTGATTTTCCCTCAGGCTATGTAACCAGATGCCACTGTCTGAGAATTTCAGGTTGAGTTCCTAAACAGAGAAAAATAGGAGATAGGTGCCTCTACATTTTAAAGAGAGTTGCTGCATCAATTAGCATAGTGCAGGAAAGAAAAAGCTACTCTAGGAATTTGGAGTAGAAAGAAATTTAAGAGTTTTCACAGACTTCACAACTATCAGAATGGCTAGGAGAACAATATTCAAGAAGGTCACTGTTTGTTTTCACCAAATCTGGGAGGGCAAGGATTGCAGGGAAAATGCCATCAAAGACTCCATCTGCCTAAAGCACCAAAAGGAGGAGTAGGATGCCTGCAGGTGTCTGAAAACCTCTCATCTGCCACCTGCCAAGACCCACATACCATACCTACCCAGAAGCTCTCATCAGAGAACAATGGTTTTCTCTCTCTTCAGTTTTCCTAAACTCCTGTGAATATCTCTTATTGGCAGAGTCAGACTCACACTATGCTGACAAAGGATTCTGGGAAATATGCTTCCCAGATTTCTTCCTTCAAACCTAAGGGTGAACGTAACAGGAGGTGGGAGGATACTGACTTGATAGCAAACAATGCTACATAGCAGCTAAGGAGCGTCCAGACTGCAGAGCTTAGTAAGACTTACTTACAGGGCTTCTCAAAGGTAGATAAGATGTTCCTGAGATCACCAACTCATCAGTGGTCTTGAGCCTTTAGGAAAGCTAATTATAGGCTTAGAGAGAAAATGCTTTTTCTCTTCCCTTTCTAGTAGAGGAGAAAGGCAAGTGTTTGCCCCCTCCCCACCCTACTACATTCACTCGAAGAGGTGCTTGCAGAGGTGGAGGTAACTGCATAAACATTTCAGACCCTGGTTCAATGTTCGCCAAGCAGCTGAATCAGTCAGGCTGCACTGGGTCTGCCATTTGAGCTGAAGAAAGTGAAGTCAGAGAATTTATTAATAAAAAATGGTATGCTTGGCCCTCCTCTTTAACCCTAGACTTTGGGGGCATGTGCCTGCTTCCTACCAGAATTTTGAAGGCAGAATGTCGGCTGGAACAGTGAGCAACAGCAGAGAGATTTGGGAAACTAGTGAGAAGCAAAATACGTACACCCACCATTCGTGGGACAAAGATGAGTGAATTTCCCATGGGTTTGAATGAAGGCCATGGAGGTTAGCCAGGCTGTAAGCCATTGTGAAAGAACTCTGCATTGGAAGGTAGCCTGTAGGTAAGGGGATACCAGTAGTACAAAGTAATGAATAGACCCCTGGGAACAGAAGCTAAGGGTGTGCCAATACATCAGGCAGAAAGTGCACTGCACATCAGGGATGTGTGACCCGTGAGAAAACCTCAGGTGATCATTTAAGACTGTTCCACGTAGAAGAAACCAGCAGTGAAATAATATATCATTTTGCCATTTTTCTCCTATTTCTCTTCCTTAACCTTGATATATCAAAGAAAGAAGAGAAAAGCAGAAGAGTGAGAGGGAGAGGCAGAGTGAGGAAGGAAAATAGTGTTAAATACTGGTTTTAAACCCTTCCCTATTATGGGTGTCTTAGCCACATGTCAAACCTAAGCAGAGGGAGAGGGGAAGAGGTTGAACTGAATGTGAAATTCAAAATTAAATTTGAAAATCTTGGGTCTTTAATATTTAAAGTGCATCTAAATTATAAAAATGAAAGTATTCCCACAAATGAAAGGAGCCTGAAAACAATAGGATAGGCTCAAGAAGTAATTAAAGAGAGAGTGAGGGATAATTGAGAGAGCATATTTGAAGGCAGTAATTGAAGAAAAATAAAAACAGTTTTTGTTTACACCCCGCTGTATTCTGTGGCTTCAATATTCCTTTTGTATATACACTGCAAAAATACATACTCTTGTTCTTTAAACATTTCTCTTACTTCCTTCTTTGTAACTTCTAATTCTATATGTTTGTACACATTTACTGAGGTAAAATTTACATACATTTCCCATTGCAGGTGAATTTTAACAATCGTATATGATCATGTAAATACCACCATAATGAAGCCACAAACATTTCCAACACCGTAAAAAACTTCCTTGTGCCTCTTTGCACCTCAGTGCCTGATCTGACCCTATCACCTAATCTCTGATCTTTCTGTCCCCTTTCCTAGAAGGTCATAAATGTGGAATTATGAAGAATGTAGTGTTTTATGTTTGACTTCACTTAGAAAAATATTTTTCAGATGTATATAAGTTGTTGAATGTATCAGTATTTTCGACCTTTTTATTGTTGAGGATAAATATATCACAATTTGTTTATCCACTGACCGATTGAGGAACACTTCAGTTTTTTCCAGGGTTGTATTTTTAAGAATAAAGCTGGTGTGAACATTAATATACACATCTTTATGTGGCCATATATTTTCATTTCTCTTGGGTGAGACTGCTGGGTCATGCTGCTGGATATGTCCTTGTTTTTGTGTTTAAAGTTAAAAAAAAAACAAAACAAGAGGATATCAAAATGGCCAGTAAACACATGGGAAAGGTGCTCAACATCCTTAACCAACAGGGTAATACAAATTAAAAACACAATAAAAAAATTAATTCTAATATCTATCACTATTGTTTTTAATCCCTTAGAGTAGAAATCACTTACTTAATAAACAAATAATTATACAAAATTACCCCCTTACTTATTTTTTTTAACATCTTTATTGAAGTATAATTGCTCCACAAGGTGTGTTAGTTTCTGCTTTAAAACTAAGTGAATCAGCTATACATATACAAAATCCCCAGATCTCCTCCCTCTTGTGTCTCCCTCCCATCCTCCCTAACCCACCCCTCTAGGTGGTCACAAAGCACCGAGCTGACCTCCCTGTGCTATGCGGCTGCTTCCCACTAGCTATCGGTTTTACATTTGGTAGTGTATATATGTCCGTGCCACTCTCTCACTTTGTCCCAACTTACCCTTCCCCCTCCCCGTGTCCTCAAGTCCATTCTCTACATCTGTGTCTTTATTCCTGTCCGGCCCCTAGGTTCTTCAGAACTATTTTATTTTATTTTTTTTAGATTCCATACATATGTGTTAGCATATGGTATTTGTTTATCTCTTTCTGACTGACTTCACTCTGTATGACAGACTCTAGGTCCATCCACCTCAGTACAAATAACTCAATTTCGTTTCTTTTAATGGCTGAGTAATATTCCATTGTATATATGTGCCACATCTTCTTTATCCATTCATCTGCTGATGGACATTTAGGTTGCTTCCATGTCTTGGCTATTGTAAACAGAGCTGCAGTGAACATAGTGGTACATGACTCTTTGAATTGTGGTTTTCTCAGGGTATATGCCCAGTAGTGGGATTGCTGGGTCGTATGGTAGTTCTATTTTTAGTTTTTTAAGGAAACTCCATACTGTTCTCAAAGTGGCTGTATCAACGTACATTCCCACCAACAGTGCAAGAGGGTTCCATTTTTCTCCACACCCTCTCCAGCATTTATTATTTGTAGAATTTTTGATGATGGAAATTCTGACTGGTGTGAGGTGATACCTCATTGTAGTTCTGATTTGCATTTCTCTAATAATTAGTGATGTTGAGCATCCTTTCATGTGTTTGTTGGCAATCTGTACATCTTTCTTGGAGATCTCTATTTAGGTCTCTTGCCCATTTTTGGATTGGATTGTTTGGTTTTTTGATATTGAGCTCCATGAGCTGCTTGTATATTTTGGAGATTAGTCCTTTGTCAGTTGCTTCATTTGCAAATATTTTCTCCCATTCTGAGGGTTGTCTTTTTGTCTTGTTTATGGTTTCCTTTGCTGTGAAGAAGCTTTTAAGTCTCATTAGGTCCCATTTGTTTATTTTTGCTTTTATTTCCATTTCTCTAGGAGGTTGGCCAAAAAGGATCTTGCTGTGATTTATGTCACAGAGTGTTCTGCCTATGTTTTCCTCTAAGAGTTTAACAGTGTCTGGCCTTACATTTAGGTCTTTAATCCATTTTGAGTTTATTTTTGTGTATGGTGTTAGGGAGTGTTCTAATTTCATTCTTTCACGTGTATTGCTGTGATTTATGTCATAGAGTGTTCTGCCTATGTTTTCCTCTAAGTGTTTTACAGTGTCTCGCCTTATATTTCGGTCTTTAATCCATTTTGAGTTTATTTTTGTGTATGGTGTTAGGGAGAGTTCTAATTTCATTCTTTTACATGTAGCTGTCCAGCTTTCCCAGCACCACTCATTGAAGAGGCTGTCTTTTCTTCATTTTATACTCTTGCCTCCTTTATTAAAAATAAGCGGACCATATGTGTATGGGCTTTCTATCCTGTTCCATAGATCTATATTTCTGTTTTTTGTGCCAGTACCATACTGTCTTGATTATTGAAGCTTTGTAGTATAGTCTGAAGTCAGGGAGCCTGATTCCTCCAGCTCTGTTTTTCTTTCTCAAGATTGCTTTGGCAATTCAGAGTCTTTTGTGTTTCCATACAAATTGTGAAATTTTTTTTCTAGTTCTGTGAAAAATGCCATTGGTAGTTTGATAGGATTGCATTGAATCTGTAGATTGCTTTGGGTAGTATAGTCATTTTCACAATATTCATTCTTCCAATCCAAGAACATGATATATCTCTCCATCTGTTTGTATCATCTTTAATTTCTTTCAGCAGTGTCTTAAAGTTTTCTGCATATAGGTCTTTTGTTTCCTTAGGTAGGTTTATTCCTAGGTATTTTATTCTTTTTGTTGCAATGGTAATTGATAGTGTTTCTTAATTTCTCTTTCAGATTTTACATCATTAGTGTATATGCAAGAGATTCCTGTGCATTAATTTTGTATCCTGCTACTTTACCAAATTCATTGATTAGCTTTAGTAGTTTTCTGGTAGCATCTTTAGGATTCTCTATGTATAGTATCATGTCATCTGCAAACAGTGACAGTTTTACTTCTTCTTTCCCAATTTGGATTCCTTTTATTTCTTTTTCTTCTCTGATTGCTGTGGCTAAAACTTCCAAAAGTATGTTGAATAATAGTGGTGAGAGGGGCAACCTTGTCTTCTTTCTGATCTTAGAGGACATGGTTTCAGTTTTTCACCATTGAGAACGATGTTGGCTGTGGGTTTGTCATATATGGCCTTTATTATGTTGAGGTAAGTTCCCTCTATGCATACTTTCTGTAGCGTTTTTATCATAAATGGGTGTTGAATTTTGTGGAATGCTTTTTCTGCATCTATTGAGATGATCATATGGTTTTTATTTTTCAATTTGTTAATATGGTGTATCACATTGATTGATTTGCATATATTGAAGAGTCCTTGCATTCCTGTGATAAACCCTACTTGATCATGGTGTATGATCATTTTAATGTGCTGTCGGATTCTGTTTTTTAGTATTTTGTTGATGTTTTTTGTCTCTATGTTCATCAGTGATATTGGCCTGTAGTTTTCTTTCTTTGTGACATCTTTGTCTGGTTTT